>NW_028280956.1:842500-848585 GCF_059751285.1 Brachycentrus maculatus | reverse complement strand
TGATGTTTTAAATAATATTGAATATTATTAAAAATGCATTTCAAGAGTATTAAAATTGATGTTAATAGTAATTAAATTTTTGACATTGTTAAGCTAACCAGCCATGACATGTCAGTTATTTTTACATTTTACCTTGTTAATACTAAGCCTTGTATATTCTTCATATTAAGAAGTCAAAAATGTAATGTTTATCCAAAGCTCAAAATGTTGTTAATGATAATAATTAGTTTTTGGATAATTTACTTACGTTATTTTAAAATTAAAGGACGAATTTAAATTTTTGTGCGGTTTAAATTATACATATTTGAAAATCGTTTCTTAAAGCTGACACGTAGAAAGTACATATATAAATTAGTTGTTCATAGGAAGCAATTTTTTTATTTATAAAAACCCTACTAGTTACAGTCGTCCCGTGATACTTTCGGCCCTTCTCTCTCCTAACATACTTTACGTACACAATTTATAACGATTTTTTAAGCTAACGTAAAAAATAAATAAATCATGTTCTATAGTTAAGTCACGTTATTTCTATCTCTGATCCTCGTACGTGTGCATTAAATAACGAGTGAAAACAAGAAAACACATTTTCACCATAAACCCCATTCATCAGTTGTGATTGCGTTTGACTAAGAAATACGACGATATTAATATTTATGATGAATAGAAATTAATGTTAATATACCGTACGCAGGTATGTTACAATAGGTAAACAGGTTTTTAAAAAGCGCAGTACTGGAGAAAAAGTAGAAGCTCATGTTCAATTAATTCTTAAATGCCTTACTTTGAACAGATACTATTTTTTACTTCGAGAACATTTCCATAACTTGAATCTGTTTACTTGTATAGTAGTCGTGATTTATGTCAACTCGCACCGGAAAGGAAGGTCGGGGTCGAAAGTAACAAGGGACAGTTGTAACATATGACCTAAAGGCGTGAAACATGGATTTAGAAATTGCTTAGATCGGTTTGAAGGTAGTTGTGAGGTTCTACAATATGGGCATAACATTTAGGATGTGTCTTAATTCTTGTTCACAAATTTGGGTTTCTTCCCTTGGGAGTTATTTTTACATTTCGACATCTTAACATAGATAAAGAACAGTATGAAAGTCTGGGTATTTACACCTATTTGGGTCTACGATCTGCCACAGGCTGGGTTAAAAAAATGAGTAATGCGGTTGTCTATCATGGGTACAATTGTTAATGTTTCACATGTAAAAAGTGATCACTTAGATGATATAAAATCAAAATGTAATAAATGCATATTTCACATCTGCGGGACATTTTTTGAAACTTTCCTTGTACACCAAAGTTTTTTTATGCATTTAGTTTATCAATTGCACAATAGCACTTTACCATAGTTAACAGTATTTAAATAAACATATGTATATATCGTATACCATATACACACACGTAATCACGTTTTGAACAACCTGCAAAGTGTATTATAATGGAGGGCTCGGGTTTGACTCCCAGGGAGGTTAAAATAAATCCATGTGATTTTTCACTTTGATATTTATGTAATAAATGGAAGAGTCAAATATAGATATATATATATATATATATATATATATATATATATATATATATATATATATATATATATATATATATATATATATATATACATATATATATATATATATATATATATATATATATATATATATATATATATATATATGTACATATATATATATGTATATATATATATATATATATATATATGTATATATATATATATATATGTATATAATATGTGTACATACATACACATATGTTTATTTAAATATACACAAACATAAATACAAACAAAACAACGGAGCAAAAAGTGTTCTAGATTGACAATGAATAGTAATTATACAGTAACAAAAAATGTTATGGACCCCACCTGCAATCGGACCTCACGCATATTACAGCAAGAGGCAAAATTAAAAAGGTGTGTAAATCAAATTAAAATTAAGAGAGACAGAAAAGTTGTTTCCTTTTGTTAATTTTAGAGTCACGCCTTGCAATTTATGAACTGCTACATGTAAAGTAGTTTGATTTATTAGGCAAATTGTATCGGCATAATTACACACAGCTATTGGCCCCTGGTGACCGCTTTTGTATGAATGTTGTTTTTTCAAAGGATGGGATCCGAAATTTTCACATCAGCTCCGCCTTGCGATGATGGCCCAGTACGATTTATTGGTTTTATGATATATTATTCTTGTAATGAATAGAGTATAATCTAGCGATTCGTGATCGCTACGAAAATAATTATTTGAACGAGCGCTGAAAGATTTAATAAGGAAATCTTGGAAGACTTTTCCCAGACTTAATTAAAATCGATTTTCACAAAAGTATTATAATTACCTACAACATTTTTAGCGTGTCCAAATACTTGTTCACAAATCTGGATAATCTCCAATTATGGGAGTTGTTTTCATATTATTTTTTGACATCTCATCAAATATGAATACATATTTTTCATCTCACCAATATGTCTCTAGTGAAGTTCTAGTGATTCAAGAAAAATGTTTCAAAATTGTTTCATATATATATATATAGAACTTCGAGGAATTTGAGTAGTGTGGTTATCAATAATGGGTATAATTGGTGAATGTTACACGCGTGTAAAGTGATCACTTAAACCAGCCTATGACGGTCGTCAGCCCCGTAAATGCCCAGACTTCCATATTCTTCGTCATCTTTGATGAGATGTCAAAAATATTGTAATTATCTAGTTGACTCCTTAAGTTATTCATTTTTTAATAATGTCTTCCTCTTCTTCTAACCCTTATCTGCACCCAATGGTGCATAGGGCACTACATCATTTAAACGCAGTGTTATCTTCATATTTTAGTGAATGAAAGGTGCTCATCCCTCCGCCTTAGGCACTAGTCCAGAGTAATATTGAATCAATATTGGAGCGAAAAAATCACTTGTGTTTGTTTGACCCACCCCTGGGAATCGAACCTAAGACCTCCAGTACGGTAGCCGACCGTGTTGACCATTACACTACGGAGGCGGACACTAACATAACACTTAATGCATAAAATTAGGTACAAAGTATGAAACCAAAAACGCTCGTTAAAACTCTTCTTCCTTTTCTTACTCTTATCCATACCAAATGGTGCAAAAGTCACAACATCATATGGAAACAGTGTTATCTTGATTATTAAATACATATACGAAAACAAGGTTATCAGTCCTGCGTTTTCGGTACCAGTCCAGGATGATATTAAATTAGTTATTAAATATTAGTAAAAAATCAAAATTTATTTTAACTTTCTGACCCTTATCTGAGTCCAATGGTGCAAAGGGCACTGAATCAAATTGACGCAACGTTTAGTGGATTTGGATTTTGTGTCAATATGAAATTCATAATCTCATTAGAAGTTTGCCCAAGTATTCAGTAACATCATATTATTATTATCGCGGTTTATTACTTAACGCTAGAGTATTATCGAAACCCATTTCAAATATTTCGAGATTTCTCGAGCCATAATAAAATCATTAATGATTTTCTTTAAAAATATGTTGTAAATTTAATTTGATTTTTACATGAAGTTAATTTTATGTTATTAAATCTATTTTACTATGTCTATTCTACTTGGTACCCGTATCCATACTGCTCTTGGATAATCAGAGTGCATATATCGCTCACTCCTTTCAAGAACATCATAAATCAAAAAATGACAATCTTCAGTTGTGCATGTTTAAGGAATACCCAGAAAATGTACTATATCCCAGCAAAAGCGGCATATTTTTAACTTAATATTTACCCGCTACAGGGCAAAAAGTGTTTTTGCATTTTGAAGAAACGGTATTGTTTAATTATTTTTTCAAATATACTTAATATTTTTCAAATGGAGAAAAAACCTTCAGGTTTTACCTAAAAAAATCTGTTGCACAGTAAAATGTTCAATAAGAGGCTTGATATTTATTTTTAATTCATTATGCTATATTTTAAAACATTAAAAATTCTCCTGAAAAATCAAGTTTTTTTTATTTATGGCGTTCTTGAAAGGAGTGAGCGATATTAAATGGACTGAGCAAAATCAACTTACTTGATTCATTTTTAATTTAAGCTTTACTTCGTAAATATCACTATTTTCTCTAATTCTAGCTCATACGAAGAAATCTGTACTACATTTAAAAAAAATGGTGTTTACCAAGTGGAAATTACATAAAAATTCATAAATATTATCACTATGTGACTGCCAAATCAATTAATGAAAATACTATATTTATCTTAATTCGACTGTATTAGAATTTATACAACCAATTGTGGTGCTTTCGTGAGATAAATATATGGACATAATTTTTCGATTGTGAATTTTTTTTTTTAGTTTGAAAATAAAACAGATATCGTTGAACAGTATCGTTTAAACAGTACTATACTCATTGATACATTTTACTTATTTATTTTAAAAAAATCAATAATAAGAACTGACATTTTTTAAAAACAGAACCAAAATATGAATCCGTCTTTATGAACGTAAATACTAAATTACTATTGGAAATGACATCTTTATAGCCGAATTTATTCAAAATAACTTTTAGATAATTTGAAAGCAAATTTTTATTAATATTAATAATGACAGGTTAGTCTTCCGTAAGTGTTTTATTACCTTTAGTCCTCTTTGAGAGATCATAAAAACTCATCGATGATATCATCTCGTATCTTATAACTCAAAAAATTGCTGACAAATTCACTTGCGCACTTATGAATATACTATTAAATTTTATTATAATTGATAATTTAATCTAGTTTGTTTTTTTAAATTTGTTTCAAGCAATGTTTGAGTTTTTTCAGGATCATAAAACATAATAGTGTGTATACACAGACGATGTATGATAGATGTTCGAATGGTAAAATAAGCATTATCGATGAAATTTAGAAAGGTGTGTTGAGATGGTTTAGACGCATCACTCACTCCTTTTAAGAACGTCATGGATCAAAAATTGTCAATTTTCAGTTGCGTGTGTTTTCGAAATGCCCAGAAAATGTACTATATATATCCTAGCAAAAGCGGCATATTTTTAACTTAATATTTGCCCGCTCTAGGGCAGGAAGTGTTGATTTGGCATTTTGAAGAAAAAGTATTGTGTAATTAATTTTTTTTTTAAATATCCTTAAATGAAGAAAAAACATTCAGGTTTTACCTATATAGATCTGTTACACAGTAAAATAGTTCAATAAGTGGCTTGATAATACATTGAATTATATTTTTAAACTTTAAAAACGATCTCCTGAAAAATCAAGTTTTTGGATTTATGACGTTGTTGAAAGGAGTGAGCGATATGGAAAGTTTGAGCGAGGAAAGAACGGTTAAACAAATGTATGAGGCAAATGTAGTAGAAAAAAAGCAGAGGAAGACAGAAGAAAACTTCGCATAGGTTGAGTCAGGAGGTGGAGTTTGAAAATAAAGGAAAAATGGAAAGCAAAGGTGAAAATTTTTAAAATAATATATATAATTTAAATTACCCCCTCCTTATTTATAGAACAAGGTAATTATTTATGATTTAAGTTTCTATTTAGAACTGAAGATGGAAGCATAGCTTCCGAAACAAGTCGTTATATTTAAATAAATATAACTTAATTGGCAAATAACAAATGTTTTTCTTTCACAATTTCATAATATTTCCTGTTTTATATACCCTATTTTTATTTTATTTCTTGAATGTTTTTCACATATACTTTGTGGAACATTTTATAAACTTTATAAAATAAAACTACTTTGTTTTAACCACTTTTTATAGGTACACTTTTTCTAACCGGTTTCGACAAGCACCTTGTCATCATCAGGGTTTATGTACTAATTCCAAAACATTGAAATACTCATAGTTAGGTTATAGTTAATTACCTTTCCCTTGCGATGCCAAAAACTTGCACGCACTGAGTACACTTTTTTAATTAAAAAAAAACGAGCAAAAACTTTTGGACTCACCTAATAAACTAGTGGTCTAAAAGGTAAATCATTTTTTTATAGTTACATATTTTAATGCAATGCTATCGACCATGAGAGATACACATCCAGCAGTAATATAACGACGACGTTAATTACTTAATTTCATTAAAAACCATCGCATAAGTTTC
>NW_028280956.1:317500-320000 GCF_059751285.1 Brachycentrus maculatus | reverse complement strand
ACGATGTATGATAGATGTTCGAACAGTGAAGTAAGGAAGGAATGAAAGCTGAGATAAGCATTATCGATAAAATTTTAAAAAGGTGTGTTGAGATGGTTTGGACATGTGGAACAAATGAGTGAGGAAAGAACGGTAAAACAAATTTATGAGGCGAATGTAGTTGGCAAAACGACCAGAGGAAGACTAAGAAAAACTTGGCACGATCAGGTATGCCAAATACTTGAAAGCGGTCATGATAGGAGTCGAAATAATCGGCGGGTATATGTTAGGAGATGCATGAACGTGGAAGAGGTGAAGAATTTTTGCAAAGACAGAGTGGTATGGCGTTCTATTCTCTCTGCCTACTCCTGCGTGGAAGCGGTTAGTTAGTTAGTTAGTTATATTAAACAGGCAGCTGTGAGGTTCATTTAACAAGCCCGGAATATTAGAACAATCTCAAACGCTATTACTCCTATATATTTTTATCAGCGAAGTCAGAGTCGGCCTTAAAACTGTCAGCACTCTCATACTAAGCTTCAATATTTTACATGTATTTTATTTTATCATGTCTTGTATATTCCCCATTAACGGTTGCCCGATGGGTATTAAACTCCACCGATAAATGTCTCGTAAAACGTGCAAACTGCTGAGTATATTCGGTAAAATGTGAATTAATTCGGCAACTCGTTGTAGCTTTTAATTAAATTGTTATTACGGAACATAAATATTATTTGATTAATCGATTGAAATTGCTCTCGTCGATCATTTTCAAATACCGGTCTGAGAGAGTAATGGATTTGTTTTTGTAAATATTTTTTTATTGAAAAATTAAACACCAAATAATGTATAAATATCCATACTTTATTGAATCGCTCACGGTAATGTGTAAAAAATCCGATGTTGTAAAATTATGTTGAACAATATTTTTGTTCAACACGTTTATGATGACTAATGATTATAAATTAAAGCTTTATCAAATAAATGCTGTTTTCAAACTCTTCTTTTGGTTTGTCTTCGTTGAAAATTATGTGTGTAAAAAAAATAAATTATAAAAAGTTAACCTCTTTGGACGCAATGTCTCATAAGGAATATTAAAATATTAATTATAATGTTTATGTTTATGATATCTTTATATTTTTTATATTTTTTATATTAAACAATAGATCCATATTGTACTGTAAATGAATGTAAAAAAAACTGTTTTATCACAATTTTCGATAATTTCAAATGAATTTATACATATTTATAAAAAACAAGATAACAAACCATCACGTCGATTCTGCCTGTGGAGAATCGACGGCAATGTCACACATTTTTGTCTTTGCAAACAATCTTCGCCTCTTCCACATTCACGCATCTCCTTTTACATACCCGCCGATTATTCCAACTGCTGACCTGACCACTTTCAATTATTGGAAACACTCGATCGTGCCAAGTTTTCGTCGATCTTCTTCTGCTCCTGTTTTCAAGTGCGTTCGCCTCGTAAATGTGTTTTACTATCCTTTCCTCACTCATTCGTTCCACATGTGCAAACATCCTCAAAATTCCTTTGTTTTATCGATAATAATTAAGGATGAAGTGATCTAAGATGATTATTTATGATATTTTAAGCCTTGGATTATTTGCTTTACACACCGTTTTGCCACACATTCATCTGAAAGATCGCATAGCTATTGCTTTCAGTCTTCTTTAACCAATTTTTTCTAGATAAATTTCCAATGCCTTTTATTGTACACATTTTTTAACAACTTTGTTAAATGACACACCAAACAAACACAAAAACATGTTGCAAATTATTTCATTTAAGACCAACCAATTACCGAGTCCCTCTAGTCATGTTGAAATGTGAGGGCGACGATTCAATTATTACATATTGTCAAGGACAGAAACATAAATGAAAGGACTTCTAAGAATCCCTGTTGCACTAATGAATTAATAAGTAAAAAGCTGCATTAATATTTAAGCGCCAAAGCTCTCCATCAGCTGCGTTCGGGACGCACGCACGTTTGAGAAATTGCAAACTGCATTTACCCTGCACATTATCGTTTCTCCACAACGGGAATTTGTACTTAATGACTTGCTTAATTATAACCAAGGATGTTTTGTTCGAAATTTATTAATTGTCGAATGCATCGAGCACACAGATCTGCAATTAATACACATATATATATATATATATATATATATATATATATATATATATATATATATATATATATATATATATATATATATATATATATATATATATATATATATATATATATATATATATATATATATATATATATATATATATATATATATATATATATATATATATATATATATATATATATATATATATATATATATATATATATATATATATATATATATATATATATATATATATATATATATATATATATATATATATATATATATATATATATATCTATCTATCTATCTATCTATCTATCTATCTATCTATCTATCTATCTATCTATCTATCTATCTATCTATCTATCTATCTATCTAT
>NW_028280955.1:310000-395000 GCF_059751285.1 Brachycentrus maculatus | reverse complement strand
CGGCTACCGTTCTGGAGGTCCCGGGTTCGATTCCAAGGGGGGTAAAATAAATATAACTGATTTTTTCACTCTAATATTTATTCAATATTACCCAGGACTGGTACCTGAAGCGGAGGGCTGATCACCTTTCATTCATGTGTTTACGATCAAGATAACACTGCGTTTATATGATGCAGTGCCCTGTGCACTATTGGGGTGCGGATAACGGTTTTGAATAGTTTCGCCTAGTTATGGCATTTTCAATCGAATCTAGCCGAAACAATTGTCACAATATTAATTTTTATGTGTTTTTACAAGACCAAATGAGAAGAATTTTGAAATGAATAAAAATTTTATTAAATTAAAATAAAATAAATATAACTCCAGTGTTAAAAAAACGACAGTTTTTTTTTTAATTTCATAATTTTCATACCACAAATTGAATGCAGAAACAATAAATAAAATAAATAAGAGGACGAAAGTCTTCTACTAAATAGCATGATGTACAAAACATAACAAAACAAGGACTAAAGGTGAAGAATTTTGAAACAATAAATTATTTTTTAAATTAAAATAAAATAAATATAACTCAAGTGTTAAAAAAACGACAGTTTTTTTTTTAATTTCATAATTTTCATACCACAAAGTGAATGCAGAAACAATAAATAAAATAAATAAGAGGACGAAAGTCTTCTACTAAATAGCATGATGTACAAAACATAACAAAACAAGGACCAAAGGTGAAGAATTTTGAAACAATAAATTATTTATTAAATTAAAATAAAATAAATATAACTCAAGTGGTAAAAAAAACGTCAGTTTTTTTTAAAGTTTCATAATGTCCATACCAAAAAGTGAATGCCGAAACAATTAATATTATGAAATGAATTAGAGGACAATAGACCTCTTCTAAATAGCATGATGTACAAAACATAACAAAATGATTTATTTATTGTAACTGCAGACAGTTGGTAAAATTCCCTATTAAATTGTTGGGTAATATATCCAAAAAAAACAAGGTTTGTTGGATTGAATTCAACATTTATTTATTTACATATATCGCTCACTCCTTTCAAGAACGTCATAAATCAAAAATCGACAATTTCAAGTTGTGCATACTTTCGGAATGCCCAGAAAATGTACTATATCCCAGCAAAAGTGGCATATTTTTAACTTAATATTTACCCGCTACAGGGCAGAAAGTGTTGTTTTTGTATTTTGAAGAAAAAGTATTGTTTGATTATTTTTTGAAATATACTAAATGTTTTTCAAATGGAGAAAAAACCTTCAGGTTTTACCTAAAACGATCTGTTGCACAGTAAAAAGTTCAATAAGTGGCTTGGTATTTATTTTTAATACATTGTATTATATTTTTAAACTTTAAAAACGTTCTCCTGAAAAATCAAGTTTTTTGATTTATGACGTTCTTGAAAGGAGAGGGCGATATGTTAATCCTAAGAAGACGAAACGCGTCACGTATTAACATATACATAAATAAATGTAGAATTCAATCCAACAAACCTTGTTTTATTTTGGATATATTACCCAACAATAACAAAATGAGTCGATTCAACAATGGATCAGTTGTATAGTTACTGACTTGAAGTTGTTCGCTAGTTCTAGGACAATATCTTGAATTTTAGATAAGACAGCGCCAGATTATCGGATGTACCGACCTCTGAAGTGTTGGATTAATACGATCATTCCAGATTATAATACACCACCTGCCTGGAGCATCCCACACTACAGATAAATCAATATTCGGTTTGATGTATTGCGAATTTGTCTTGTTAAATTCAAATTAACTAACCATACATTATGTAAGGTCTTAATTTCGAAATAGTTTACGGGAAGGAGAGGTATGTACAGGGTGGCGCAAAATTGATCACCCTATCGGAAGATATTATAATTTTTGCAATTGGCATCGTATGTCAAACACATTTGATATTTGTAATTAAAACAGCTGCAGTTTACAAACAGCAGTTTACAAAAAGATTTTTTTAAATTTTTTTTGGTAATATAATTTTTTCATTACAAAAAAACTTTTGATTATAATTTTTTTTATACAAACAAATTCAAAATAAATCATCGAATTTTATTATTAAACAACTTTTTTACTAAATATTAAAAAAATGATTTTAAGTAGTGAAAATATTTGGACAATTGCAAAAAAAATATTTGTTAAACGGAGAAGATGACGTTTGTTAAGTGGCTGCTGTCAATGAAGATACAAAGATACATATTTGAACCCATTTGAATCTGTTTGTATATTTCAGCTGTCTAATTCACAAATCGCTCACTCCTTTCAAAAACGTCATAAATCAAAAATCGTCAATTTTCAGTTTTGCATGTTTTCGGAATGCCCAGAAAATATACAATATCCCAGCAGAAGAGGCATATTTTTAACTTAATATTTACCCGCTACAGGGCAGAAAATGTTGTTTTTTGCATTTTGAAGAAAAAGTATTGTTTAATCATTTTTTTAAATATACTAAATATATTTCAAATGGAGAAAAAACCTTCAGGTTTTACCTAAAAAGGTCTGTTGCACAGTAAAAAGTTCAAAAAGTGGCTTGATATTTATTTTTAATACGTATTTTATTATTATTATATTTTAATTATTTTTTGGTATTATATTTATAAACATTAAATACGTTCGCCTGAAAAATCTAGTTTTTTTATTTATGACGTTCTTGAAAGAAGTCAGCGAAACGTCACATAGATTGATGAAACGGGCAGAAATGTCTTTCAACATTTGCGGCAGCCACTTGAAGGATATCATCTTTTTCACTTAACCAAAAACATTGTAAAAGTCCAAATAAAGATTTTGATTACTTCAAATCTTTTCTTTATTTAGTTATTAAGTTGTTCAATAACAAAATTGGATGATTTATTTGTTGCCACCTTGAATCTGTTTGTAAACTGTTTAATAGTCAAATATGATTGACTGTTTAATAGTCAAAAATTATAACACCTTCTGATAGGGCGATTATTTTGCGCCACCCTGTATGAAGTTCCCCTTCCAGTTTCGAGAACACAAAATTAATATCTAAGATTTTACCCATTCAAAACGGCATCAAGCATTACCCTTTTAGTGAGGGTAGAAGATAGAGGGTCTAATAAATTACACACCGGGAACGCAACTTTGTTTCAGTGTACATTATGAAACATTGTATGAGAAAGTATTTAATTGCGTTATTCAATTCGAAAACGTATTTTTTACAACTTTCCATGAATATGCCATCGATTTCACTTGAAGCATTTTAATAAATAAAACCCTTATCCGCACCCCAATGGTGCATAGGGCACTGCTTTATATAAACGCAGTGTTATCTTGATCGTTTACACGTGAAGGAAAGGTGATCAGCCCCCCGCTTCAGGACCAGTCCAGGGTGATATTGAATAAATATGAAGCAGTGCCCTATGCACCATTGGGGTGCGGATAAGGGTTTTATTATTTTTGTTTTATTATATAAACAGGTATTTAAGTTATAAATTTGTATCTCGAAATAGACTAGAACCTTCTTTGACTGTTATTAGGTATTTATTCGCAATACTCTGACGCATTGTAGGATTATTGCCTCAATATTGTTTACCCTTAAAGGATTAGGGACGCCAAGATTTCCGATTCAGAAACCGCTAAGAAAAGGGCTTTACGGCCTTTATGGGATGGTGGGTATTATGTAAATATAGTTAATGGAATAATCCAGTAGATGTGAACCCGAACAAATTCTAGACCCTTCACATTTGTAACCATTCAGTGGATCATTCACATATTGGAGCATTTGCAATCGAAATATATCCATGTTTAATCAAGAAGTGTAATGGTCAGCACGCTCGGCTACCATTCTGGAGGTCCCGGGTTCGATTCCCAAGGGGGGTAAAATAAATTAAGTGATTTTATCACTGTAATATTTATTCAATATTATTACCCTGGACTGGTACCTGATGCGGAGGGCTGATCACCTTTCCTTCATGTGTAAATGATCAAGATAACACTGCGTTTATATGACGCAGTGCCCTATGCATCATTGGGGTGTGGATAAGGGTTTTATTATTATTATTATTAATCAAGAAGGGAATTCTTTTTAATAATAGATATCTTATGGAAGTGAAAACGAGACTAGTTTACTAAATCATTCCCGTTTTTGATATTACTTTCATGTTAAAGATATAAGAAGGAAGCATGTTCACAAGGGATGGAAAAGTGGATAATCATATTGAGAGAAGAGTGAATGTAGGGAATAGAATAAATGGTGCTTTGAACAGAGTGATTGCAAATAAAAATATGTCCATGACGTGCTGGTACTGACACTAATGTATGGAAGCGAAACATGGAACTGGCAAAGGAAGGATAAAAGGAGAGTGAACGCTGTTGAAATGCGCTCCCTCAGACGAATGTGTGGAAAATCATTGTATGACAGAATTAAAAACGAAGATGTAAGAAAGGAATGTAAGGCTGAACAAGATATAATTGAAACGATTAGGAAGAGTTCTTTACGGTGGTTTGGACATGTGGAGCGAATGGATAACGAGAGAATGACTAAGAAAATATATGTGGCAAATGTGAGCGGGAAAACAGAACAAGGACTACCGAAAAGAATTGGCACGATCAGATCAATCAGAACCTAAAATCTCGTGGTGTCAAAAGTCTGCGTAATCGGAGGGCATGTATGACTAGATGTATGGATGTGAAGGAGGCGAAGAGTGTATGTCAGGACAGAAGAGTGTGGCGTTCCATCCTTTCTGCCTACCCTTTCGGGGAAACGGCGTGATGGTAAAGGTAGTAGTTAAAAAAAATCAAAAGTAGTTAAAAATAGTTAAAGGTAAATTTATAAGAATAAATAAGAATTGATTTGTACGCAAAGTAAACGATGAATGATAAGAAGAGCGTAATATTACCATACCACAAAGCTTACAACATACATAAACAAAGGATTATTATAAAAGTTATGAACTCACGTGAACACAGTTCTGAAGAGTTGTTCGATAATGGTATTCCCTTTGGGGAGCAACCTTTGAGAAGCTTCACATAAGGCACGGAATATGCACTCTCTTCCATCATATCCCATGCTAAAATATTAAAGAAGAAATATTATAGATATCATTTACAGTACAATAACAAAAATAAATTCAAGAAAGATTTATTTGTAACTGATCTGGGTGATTGTGATGTATTTTCCACATTTGCCTTCCTCATCTTTCTCTCTCTCTCTCTCTCTCTCTCTTACCCTTATCCTCACCCCAATGGTGCATAGGGCACTGCATCATATAAACGCAGTGTTATCTTGATTGTAAACACATGAAGGAAAGGTGATCAGCCCTCCGCTTCAGGTATCAGTCCAGATTAATATTGAATAAATATTAAAATGAAAAAAAAAAATTATTTGACCCCCCTGGGAATCAAACCCGGGACCTCCAGAACGGTAGCCGAACGTGCTGACCATTACACTACGGAGGTGGACATCCTCATCTTTAGATAGCAATTCTTATTAATGTTTCAAAAATAATGAAAGAAGAATTTTCAGAAAGTAGAGATGGATTTAGAAAAGAAAAATGAGCTTAAAAGTCAGTAAGGATATTAAAATTCCTTAATTTTAAAATAAAACAAACAACTTACTCGTTCATTACTAATTCGAGTTTGGTGTACAGATCGCGCCTGTATCGCCTCGCTATAACAGGTCGAGGTATTTTGTTCGTCTTCTTTAAAGCGTGAATTATCATCGTCTCATTAGGCAACTCGAAAGCTATACCCCAGTTCAATCCCCAGGTGAAAATTCCAGGTTCGGGGTTACCCAAAACGCCGACGGTTAAACATGCTGCCATCTAAAAAAAAATCTGCGTAAAATATATAAATATCTTTCATATATTTTATTAAACGTACCTACCTACCTACATACGTATATATTTTTAAGAATATGTTTTTTTTCACGTTTAAACGTGTTTTATAATGCCAGAACTACGTGGATACATATTCGAATCCTCAGTAACTGACAAAGTATTTAAAACCTGACGAGATATACGTATACATATAATTTCATTTTCATTCATTCAAACCCTTTTCCGCACCCCAATGGTGCATAGGGCACTACATCATATAAACGCAGTGTTATCTTGATCGTTAACACACGAAGGAAAGGTGACCAGCCTTCCGCTTCGGGTACCAGTCCAGGGTAATATTGAATAAATATTAGAGTGAAAAAATCACTTATATTTATTTGACCCCCCCTGGGAATCGAACACGGGACCTCCAGAACGGTAGCCGAGCGTGCTGACTATTACACTACGGAGGCGGACAATAATTTCATTTACATGCAAAAAAAAAATATATCGTTGTTTTAGAGTAAAATACAATTTTGAAAAATGTTATAATATTTTTAATATAATCGGGTTATGGTACCGTTTTCATCGTAGTTTCGAGTGTGTGTGTGTGTATGCGTGTGTGTGTTGGTGTGTAGTTTTCAAAATAGTAATTAAAAAATTACATACTTTTTAAAAGCATTGTAATACATACTAGACGGATGAGATTTTGTACAGATGTCTCTATTTTTCAAGGAACTAGACGGAATCGAAAGATTTTCCCTAGTAGTAATATATTTTTACCCTACAGTATTTTAGGCAAATTGCTAAAAACAATTAACTTGTTGGTAATAGCAGACACATTGAGGAAACCATCTACTACAAGATTGACCGTCAAATCCTCATTAACTGTACCCTTAACAGGCTTTATACCGGCAAGAATGAAGGTGTACTATGTACTTAGTGACTGAGATCCAAGAAGACCACGATTAGATGACGAAGAACTTTAAATAATTATTTTCAGTATTTATTGGAGTATTTATTTCCATTGAAAATAATGCTTTTAAAAAATATATGAATAACAGAATGTCCTCAAATTTTTATTCTGGATTTATATAAATTATGGATTTCCTCCATTTATGATTTTTTTTTTTAAAGATCTGTTTAATATTTTTTTTATTAATATCTCAACATTGATTTAGAACCAAATGAAATTCTGGGTAAAAATAAGGCTAACGATCTATCATGTAAGTGATTACATACATATATCCTATGTAAGTATATTCACTATGGTGAATGACATTGTGCTTTTCCATTTTAAAACATGTAAAATAATTATATTTGAGAGCTACTTTGTAGCTACTTGTAACATGATTCCATATAATTTATTTCGGTTTTAAAGCAGAGTTACTTACCCAAGCTTTATTTAAAAAATTGAAACTTAATTTTTATGTTAATTTAAATCAATTAGTACTACCATTTTTAAGATTTAATTTGTCTTAAAAAAGAAGACGTTCGCTTCAAAACCGGTTAACATAGTAATTAGTCATATTAAGAGGTTTTTTATTTCTCTTATGATCATTTGATTTTTAAATCAATTTTTTGTTTAAAAAAAAAATTTATTCTTCCATTATACTCGATTTCTCATTTCACAAAGTTTACTTCTAGGTAAACTTTGGGTAACAATGTTGACTTATTTGGCTGTCGTGATAAAGCATTATTACCAGGAAGACGCAAGTCTCTTTGATATATGGTTTAAGTATATAAATACATCGTTTACCGAATAGCTGGATCCTTCAGGAAATGTCACGTAGCGTCTTCTCCTCGACAAAATTCTGGATGAATCCCTCTTCATTTGTGTGGCATCCTCCGATTGTGTGATTATCGGAAATAGAAAGAAAATCACTGAAATGAACAGATATTTACTGCAATCCATTCTGATGATGTTCATTCCATCAGTCCTTTGATGAGTGCTGAAATAATGTAATTTATTTTTATCTTTTTAGTTATTTGATCACGACAATAATGTAAGATAGAACTATTTTTCCTGAAAATATTTTTTTAATATTATTTAATTTATTTTAAGCAACACTTAACTAATAAAAGGGACAGAGAACATAACCCAAACCACTCAGTATTTTCAAATATTCTCTTCTCTTCCATATTCATGCGTCCCCTTATACATATATATATATATATATATATATATATAAATATATATATATATATATATATATATATATATATATATATATATATATATATATATATATATATATATATATATATATATATATATATATATATATATATATATATATATATATATATATATATATATATATATAAATATATAAATAAAAAATATATTTGAGATTAAAACTTTAAGAATTGATTTATCTTAAATCACATATCACGATGAAGAAATTAATGAAAAAATAATATAGAGACCAAAAGTTTTTTTTTACACAACCGTTTTTTGCTTTAAAATCACATCTAACATTTTAAATTCAAAACGGGATTTATGATAAGGAATCAATCAAATATATTTTTAATTGAAATATTACTATTATTTAAAATATGAAGTCTCACAAAAAAACTACTGGGTTAAATATAAAGTACTTGAAAAAAGATTAGGTCATCCTAAGAATTTTGTTACGCTTGTAAAAAATTACCCAATACAGATAAATAAATACTCACGGTTTCTGGAAAGATCTTCAACAACTTTCGAAGGCAAAAAACAGCACTTACTGGGAAAATAATAGGATTCGTAGACAGGTAGAGAAAATGGGCAAGGATTTACAAGTCGATTTATCAATCAGCTCGGACCTATTCGGCTGCTGGCGTCAGATGGAACCTGGAAAGTTACAAAAAGTCAAATTACGACGCTAACGGATAACCAATAGTGAAAGAGCTCCACAAGGAGAGGGGAAAGGGGTAACGGATGTAGCGACAACACGGTCAGGGATGCACAAGCTTTCAATATATTGTTTTTTTACTATTCTCTTTACTAAGTCTCCAATTGTTTACGAGTAATTTAAATATCAAAATATTCTTAGCATACCTACTGATATTTGTGATTTTTTTAAGCCTACACTCTTTTATGAGTGTTTTTTCTTCTTACAAATAAAGTTGTATTAACAATAAATTATGAATAGAGGAGGAGGTAAAACCATAAACAGATAAATTTACTTATATTGAGGAAAATATAAAATAAACCATTCGATCCATATTGATTGAATTAAATCATATTGAAATATGGTCACTAAAAATTATTAACACCTTGCATGAAATTATGAATTCAGGATCATATTCACATACACACACATATTTATTTTTATTTATATATATATATATATATATATATATATATATATATATATATATATATATATATATATATATATATATATATATATATATATATATATATATATATATATATATATATATATATATATATATATATATATATATATATATATATATATATATATATATATATATATATATATATATATATATATATATATATATATATATATATATATATATTTTAATTTTTGACACAATCCCTGAAAGTTTTGTCGGTATATTCATATTATTCTTATCCCTCATGCGTACTTATGGTGCATAGGGCACTGCATCAAATTGCAAAATTGTAAAAATCATTGAGATTTATCAAATAATATATATATATATATATATATATATATATATATATATATATATATATATATATATATATATATATATATATATATATATATATATATATATATAGTGCTTGCAGAAAAAAATACTTATTTTAGTTGCTTAAATAACATTACCTAAGATTTTTAAACGCGATTGAATACGATTTCTTTTCACCGATGATTTTAAGTTTATTGGGATAATGGATATTTTTTTATAGAATTGACCTAATGAAAAGTAATTTTTAATTTTATATACGTCTATGTTAAAGTTTTGTATTTATATGAAGATAGCGTTAGGTGATGTTCAATACTTTAAATATTATCTCGATATTGGTGAGAATTTTCGAATTTTATTTCCTCCGCAATAGAATTCGTATGCAAATATCGAATCAGTATGCAAATGGGAATTGGATTCTAAACTCCATTATCTGTTCGGGATATAAAGGAAAATGTGATATTCACCCTCTTTACACAATAAAAAATTGCATCCGATAATTAAATAATAATTACTAATTTAAAAATAAATTAAAAGCTAATTTTTATAACAAACTTTAAGGGTATACTCCAAAGACTATTTATTTAAACATCACTTTATAGCAAACGTTTTACATGAAAAATGACCAATGTCTAAAATATTGATCAGATACTTTATCAGTAGCTATCTTATATGTTAAATGTTTTTGCCTATAATTGGGGCTTGTTTTTAAAATCATCAATTGATTTTCATCAATTCTCATTGAGAACTCAATTTGATTGATACTTAAAAGTTTTATTTGTGAGAAAAAAAATACTAAAATTGTAGTAGAATAAGGTCGAATCTAGAAACTCTGAAATATATATATATATATATATATATATATATATATATATATATATATATATATATATATATATATATATATATATATATATATATATATATATATATATATATATATATATATATATATATATATATATATATATATATATATATATATATATATATATATATATATATATATATATATATATATATATATATATATATATATATATATATATATATATATATATATATATATATATATATATATATATATATATATATATATATATATATATATATATAATATATATATATATATATATATATATATATATATATATATATATAATATATATATATATATATATATATATATATATATATATATATATATATATATATATATATATATATGTATATATATATATATATATATATATATATATATATATATATATATATATATATATATATATATATATATATATATATATATATATATTTATATGTGTGTGTGTTGTTTATCCATTATTCATGTTAATATCCATCATTCCTAAGTAAACGTAATATATTACGATATCTAGAGTATATCCAACATATAGCATCCATTGATTCGGCAATCGTATTGTGGTAGTATTTACCCATTATTAATGTAAGCTTTACATGGTAAATACCCCTATTGAAACACTAATAAACACTGTATTTGAAAATGATGCGCAATGCATCGAAACGCTTGTCACAATAGATTTTAAGGAATTATAGTAAATAATACAATTTAATTGAAAAAAATAACTAGTTTTTTCCTTCTTATTTATACTTTATGTTCAAGCACTATCTACCCTCTGATTGCAAACAGCTATATAAAGTATCAAACGTTTTGGCCAGTATCACTTTTTTGGTTAGTTGTAAGATATTACGTCTTGACAATAAGCCCACCAATGTACTATTTTTCTGTATATGAATATGAAGTAAAAAAAAAAATAGAAAAATGTATACTTCACTTATATAGTGTATAAAATTTGGAAAAATGTATAGGTCCAAGATTCTGCAATGCGGAACTGGTCACTGTGCCTTCAATTCAATTTACAATCACCACATCGATCGGATTTGGCGTCACGAACATTATTAATCAATAAACGTCAGCGGATTGACTGTTTTAAAATGTCTTTTTGGACAAATATAAAAATTTAATATGCACCCTTTAAAACCTATTAACAAAAGCTTCAGCAACAGATTTAAAGCCGCTACAATCCCTTTGAATCTCATCCATCATGTTGATTTTTCAATCGATACGGGCGAATTCGATTAAACAGCTCTAGCGACAATCGTTGACAACGTCTGACTGAACGGTAAACGATATTGAGTATCCGTCAGTGGACGTTGTTAGGAACGTCAGCCTGGCTGGCGGGCATCACCAACCACATCACTCAAGTTCATTGTTTTACAAGTAGGTACCTACCTCTGCGGCAGGTGAACTGCACGCGAAAAACATGACACCACTTGTTAGTAAATGTTAGTATGTGAGTATATAACCAGTTACCGAGATTTCAGTGTACGTCTCTTCGTCAGGACAATAACTATATATTAAAGCATTTAAAGGATTTACAGTATGGCTTATTCAGTTTATATCCACCAATCAATATTCATCATAAACCTTATTTATTTGCCTAATTCGTATTGTCACATTTTCCAAATAAGTCACCATCAAATCCGATAGATCCTTGTGTCCCATTACCTCATCAATTATGTTCATCTGAATGCTCTCTTTTGCAGATTCTCTTTTCAATTTATATCTCTCCCTTTCAAAAATTGGGCATATCTACACCAAATGAGGGACAAAAAATGGACATACCCACATCCGACAAAAAATGGACATACCCACATCCTGTGATAATGTCACTATGGATACTTACAATATTAAATCCAAATTTTTACTTTAACTTTTAACCAAAGATATTGATTTTATTGTCTAACCTGCTTCACCGCAGGGGTAGGCAGATAAAATAAAAAACGCCGCACCACTATGTCACAAGCATTCTTCGCCTCTTCCACATATTCTAACTCACTTATACAAATGTGTTTATATTTAAATCCAAGTTGATACCAAATCAATAAATAATATACTTTTTAATTGTTATTAATAAAAAAATATATTTAAAACATTCTAATGGTCACAACTATATGAAACTGTCCATAAAACTCCATCATTCAGTTTTTCATTCATATAATATGAACCGTCTATCGCGAGGGAATTAATCCGCCAGTATCTGGGTTCCTGAACTTTTAAAGAGTTTCGTGACGAAAGGATGAACTATGATGATAGAAAAAATCTTCCAAAACTTTTTGTGAACTTACACATACTGCGGAGAATATCTCTAGAGGGTTAAGGAAGAATGCTATCCCGAAACTAACAAATATCCAAGTCACATCACAATTTTATACAAATATCATAATTGTATGTAAAATTTCACACACAGCATTAATGGCACCATTTTGATTTTCTTAAATACAGAGCTTTTTTCCTATGTAACGCGGTGGAACATTTTTTGCATTTTGCATTTTTCACGGAAAAATCAAAAAGAAAAATCAGTTAAATGAAAAATTTTTGTGTTTACGTAATTAAAATTTTGAATATAATTCGTTAAAATTATAAACTATGGTTTTGTAATAAAAACTTAAATCACCTCTTTTGTTAAAAAAAAGCCCTGCTTAAATAAGTTATTTCAATTTTATTTGTTCTGCAATCATTTTGCACAAATTTGTATGAATTTTTCTGTACATTTCCTTATCAACTAGTGGTTTCAGACACTTAAATAATTCAAATAAATTAATTTCTTTCATTAATTTGAGGTAAAATTTGTGGTAGAATCTATCCATTTTTAATGAATGTTTTACTTAGTACGGTGCTGACTATACTTATACGGTGTTTGAAAATGATGCGGAATGCATCGAAACACGTTTCACAGTAGATTTTTAGAATTAGTGGTATTTACTAAGTAAAACATAAATTCAAAAATAAATTTCTATTGATAAAAACAACACTTTTGTGAGAAATCTGTTAAAACAGAATAAAATTATAATCTTTGACAGTTATTTCGTCTTTTGATAAAATTTTCAAACTGTGTCGAATGCTCAGACTTTCTTCTTCTTTCATATAAAAACAACGATAGATGTTAAGACACCCAGAATATATTCAGGAATGAATGGGTCTTTTAAGGTGTGTACTTGAACATTTTCGTTTATTGATACTAAAATCTTTAATGTTTGAATCGAAATTTTAAAAATTAAATATCAAACTAAACGTTGTGGATTATTTAAAATTGTTTTAAATAAAATACATGTAGCTATTTTTATTTAATGGATTCAAGCTGAATGATTCCAGTAGTACTACACAGCAGTATTTTATTTATTATTGCAATGCAATATCCAGGCGATTTAGCTGTCAATTAAACTTGTCACTCCATTTTTTTTAAAGCTGCGCTATTAAATATTTAATGCTTGCTATTTGCAAAAATTGGTATGAAATTTCTGCAATCCAGTGGAAATATATATACATATGAACACATGAAAACCAGATTACTTGAAATTTCGAAAGTTGAATTTATGTTTCAAGTGAAAAAAAAAGAATACACTTGGGTCTGTTTTTATGAGGATCTTTTTTACACGATTTTGGAGTTATGCGATTTTCAAATGTAATGGAACCTATCCCTTATTTTTGTATGTAGTCCAATTTTTTCATGTGAATTCAAGCCCTGCGTTTCAAGTACCAGTCCAGGGTAGTGTTGAATAAATATTGGAGTAAAAAAATCAAACTTATATTTATTTGATCCGCCCTGGGAATCGAACCCAGGACCTCCAGTACAGTAGCCGAGCGTTCTGACCATAACACTACGAAGGCAGACCAATCTAAGAATACGTAGCGAGTTGTTGCCTAGAATGTTCACTCATGAATTACGTGAAATTAAAGTAACTTTGAACATAAAGAGTAAATTCACTCACGATTGGGCATGGGCTATAAACTTAAAAAGTTGAAGCCTGGGTAGGAACTCGATAAGCGGTGTTGCATAAGCCGTAGCTAGATTTCAGAGTCACTTGGACGTTAGGTAATTTAAAAAAACAAAACTTGCATATCGCTCACTCCTTTCAATAACGTCATATATCAAAAAACTTGATATTTCAGGAGATCGTTTTTAAAGTTAAGTATAATAAAATTTATTAAATATAAATATCAAGCCACTTATTGAACTTTTTACTGTGCAACAGATCTTTTTAGGTAAATCTGTTTTTTTTCTCCATTTGAACAATATTTAGTATGTTTAAAAAAAATACTTCAATGCCTTTTCTTCAAAATGCACTTTCTGCCCTGTAGCGGGTAAATATAATGTTAAAAATATGCCGCTTTTGCTGGGGTTTAGTACATTTTCTGGGCATTCCGAAAACATGCACAACTAAAAATTGTCAATTTTTTTATATATGACGTTGTTGAAAGGAGTCAGCGATATGTCAATATTGTCCTCATAACATTTAGAGCGTGTTACCATTTGACGTAAGACGGAGTCACGCGTCTGACGCGTGCTAATTGAATGTGTGTACAATGACCCGGAATAGCGGAAAACGGAGGACCCTCCCTGTAATTATACGTCCAAACATTATCCGACATGATAAGGACTCCATCACGGAAGCAGTCGCAAACATCACGAATGTTTGTCTAACTGTGTCGATGACCCATAATAATTTAGACGGCCCGGTATAACAAGACCTGAGAATCAACTTCTCAAATATAGTATTTTGATTGAAATACATAAATTTCTTGAATGTTTTCCGCAGATACTTTGTGGTGCATTTTATAATATCTTTATAAAATGAATAGACTTTGTTTTCACCACTTTTTTGAAAAGTGGTGAAAACAAAGTCTATTAATTTTATAAAGAAATACATAAACTTTTTGTAAGATAAATCAACTATATAGTAGAATAAAATAACAACTATGTATTATTCTTTGACATCTCATTAAAGATGAAGAAGAATATGGAAGTCTGGGTATTTACGGGGCTAACGACCGTCATAGGCTGGTTGAAGTGATCACTTTACACACGTGTAACATTTACCAATTCTACCCATTAATTACAACCACACTTCTCAAATTCTTTCAAACTCAAAGTTCTATATATATGAACCAATTTTAAAACATTGTTCTTGAATCACTAGAACTTCAGTAGAGATATCTATTGGTGAGATGAAATTTATCAAGCAAAAACTCTTTCATTTGTATGTGAGGTTCGAATCCTGGATTATAATCACATACATGAAAAACGCCAGAAATATCATTTTCATTTTTATTATTTTAGTTTATAATTTGACCACATAATTTATTTACAACATTTTCAGTGTGTCCACAAACTTGTTCACAAATATAGATTATCTCCAATTATAGGAGTTATTTTTAATGTTGTAAACAACTATGTAATTTTTCTAAATTAATTTTATTTGACCAGACATTTCAGACTGATATTCCGCATCATTTTTGATCATCAACAAAATTTGATCGTTTATCATATGAAGTGATCGAGGCGATTAGTCCTGCGCTTTAGGTACCAGTCCAGGTTGATATTAAGTAAACGCTTATACTTATTTTTTCTCCTTAGAATCGAACCCGAAGACTCCAATACGGTAGCCAATTATGCCTGCTACTATGCTATAGAGATGGACAAAAATTCTTTATCAAATCACACAAAAAATATATCAAGGGTGATTGAGCACATCAATGGATAGTGTAAGCTATTGTATACTATTGCGACTACTCCTGGAATTGTGAACTTACAAAAGGGAATTGTATGAAAACATACTTCTTCTTTCAAATGGATTCCGTGGGGTAGATCCTCATATACCCGAACAGTTTTCTTTGTCAAATAAACTGTGCTTTTAATCAAAAACAGGATCAATAAAAAACAGGATTTTTAAATATTTTTTATTATTTAAAACTTAAAATTAGCCATATAAAATTAACATTATTGTTTATGATATGATAAAAGTAGTTCGAGTAATGAAAAGGGGCATTTTTCATTATATGATTTGCAGTCGATCTTATTGTGGGCTTTTGTATAGTGATCTTCTGGACCTCCGACGTCAGGAGCACTAAAATGAGATGAAAAATATGTTTATATTAAATAAATTACTGCTGTGTAGTACTACTAGAATCATAGTCTTGAATCCATTAAATAAAAAAAGCTACATTTATTTTATTTAAAACTATTTTAAAATAAAACACTCTCCTTACCATCCATTGTTTACTGTGTGTATTAACACTTGTTTTAAAAAAAGTGGTATTACACAACGTAAACAATGGATGGTAAGGAGAGTGTTTTATTACCATACCACAAAGTCATCAATGCTTTTAATATACAAAATATATTTTAAAATATTTTAATTACATCCACTTCGTGTAGTTTGGTATTTGATATACAACATTTTGAGTGTCCCCAAATACTTGTTCACAAATCTGAATTATCTCCAATTAGGAGTTATTTCTTTCATTATTTTTTGACATCTCAACATCGATGAAGACGAATATCGATGTCTGAGAATTGACCAGCTTTGCTCTGCTTAATAAAAGCTTTCCTCATCCCACCATAGATGGTTTTAGTGAACTCTTGCATACTGTGTTACGAGTTTGATAAATTTATCTAGAAGTTCCAAGAATTTGAGTAGTGTGGTTGTCAATCATGGGTAGAATTATGGATGACACACGTGTGTAAAGTGATCACTTAAACCAGCCCATGACAGGTCATAAGCCCTGTAAATACTTATAAATCCATTTTTTTTCTTCATCTGTGTTATGATGTAAAAATAATTTTAAAAATTTCTATTTTTGTTCTTTATTTTATAAACGTAGCTACTAAAAATATATGTACATAACGTACAAATTGGCAGATGATTTATTCATTTATACAATGTTGATTAAAATATTCTGACAATAACAAATATATAATATACGATACTACATTTAATGTAGGCACACGAAATAATTACTTATTTGAAAAAATAAAGGTCTAAATATATTACACACATGCAAAAGAGGACTTTAATTAGATTACTTAGAAATATTAGAAATTAAAAAAGCAATTAATAATAATTTACAACTAATAAATATACAAGTAAATGATTTTGCTAAAAGTCCGTAATTAAATATGTTCCCAATCACTCTTCATCCCTGGTCCCTTTTGACTGTGACTGCCAATCAACACAAAAAAATAAAGCCACTTGAGATCTACCTAAGCTTCTTTCCCTAACTGTCAATATATTTTGAATATTGTTTAGTAGATAGTGTTTTAGTATAAATCTGACTTGATAAAGAAGCAGTTAGCTTTGAAACCGGTAGACATTATAATTAAGTTATAATAAAATATTTATAGTGATTTTAAAACAAAGTTTAAAAAATCACAAAGTTAGTATTCAAATATAAATTATTATTAAATTTTTATTTCTACCTAGCCATTCCTGGCCACGTGTTGTTATGGTTCAGCTCGTGTTGCTATAAAATTTCTATGTTTAAATTTAGAGTGTTTTTAAAGTAATCAAAATATTGAAAATCTATGGAACAATAATGCAATTGAAAATGCTAAGCAAGAGCATCTGTCAAGAAGCACGCTATCCGCCGTGAACAATATAAAATATATCGTGAGGTGCTGTTAAGTTCAACAGATGGCGTTACCATTGTAGTCAAAAAAACTGATTAAAAAATGAATGCACAAAGAACAGTTTAATTTATGATACGAATTTTGTTGGAAATATAAGTATAATAAGACCGAGGAAAACTTGACATGATGTAGCATTTTAACTACTTTAAAGTGAACTGGTCAGGAATCGGAATAATCGGCGGGTATCTATGAGGAGATGTATGAATGAAAGGGGCGAATATTGTTTGCAAAGACAGAGGCGTGTGGCGTTCTATTATCTATGCCTACCTTTGCAGGGAAGCGGCGTGATGGTAAGTTAGTTTAAAAAATACTTGTTTACCTATCGCATGTGAAGAACTTTAGGAAATTTAATGTTTCGAAAAAACGATCATTTACACTTTATATTAATATAAATAGCTAAAAACAAGCGCGTTGAGTCAAAATTTCAAAACAATCAACATGTTGTATAAATTAAATTTAAATGAAATAAAAATTAACACTTTGATTTTAAAATGAAAGATGAAAAATATAACCATATCGAAAAAGCTGAGAAAAACTTCACTCTTTTTAATATAGACGAGAAACTGTATATGAACATAAATACATTGAATGTGAATAGCCGATGAAAATTATCCCAAAATCCCGTCTCCCAAGTTTTCTTTCATTACTCTTCCTTTATCTGATATCGACCTGCCGGTTTCGAAGCTGATAATACTTTTCATTTCTTATTATATCCCCCCTTTTCAGCGAATATATGTGATTTATCTCATTTCCATGTGTGATTTATTTCACAGTCTAACCGGAGAAGAAAACTCCATTTAATATTTATGTTTTTTTTGTCGCGAAAGACAATTTTACCGTCTTTCCAGAAAGACGTCACTTCCACTAGATATATGTCCCATTTTTTGGCAATAAACTTTATTGTTTCTATAAATATTAAAATCTTATAAATATTTTATACAGAACGATGTTTTTAGCCTGAATGATCATAAATAATGACCGTGTCAGGTTGTGGTCACGTGGTTAGTGTCGCGGTCTCTTAAGTCAGAGTTTCTCGGTTCGAACCCACTCTACCACAATCAAATACCAATTTCAAATAATGAGTCGCCGAGGCTCTCACAAATAAAATGAAATTGAAATATTTGGTTAAATAATAAAAACACAAATATTTTTCTTTTTTTCAAAAAAATATTAATAAATAATAATATTCTAAATCGATAAATGTACTCGTGTAAAAGCACTAAATTTTTAAACTTAAAACAAACTAAGCATCTACCACGCCGCTTCTCCGCAGGGGTAGGCAGACAGGAAAAACACACTCTATCTTTGCAAATCGATCTTCGCCTCTTCCACATTCAAGCATCTCCTCATACATACCCGCTGCTTATTCCGACCCCTGACGCTACCACTTACAAGTATTTGAAATATTTGATCAACAATGTTTTCCTCAGTCATTCTTTGCTCTTATTTTCAACTGCATTCGCCTCATAATATTGTTATAATATGTATATATATATATATATATATATATATATATATATATATATATATATATATATATATATATATATATATATATATATATATATATATATATATATATATATATATATATATATATATATATATATATATATATATATATATATATATATATATACACGCATAGAGTTATGTCATTAGCGGTTTCATATAGTATTGAAATGTTTTATTTAACGCCAAAAATTCGGATGTTGGAAAAATATTTTTCCAGTTCAAGTAAGGGTGACGATTCACTTAAATGCGGAATATTATGTAAATCCAAAATTCCACTCGTGAAAACGTGAAATTATTTTTATCTGACGGAACTGTGGGAATAATTTATTACGCGCGGCGCACAAACAACGCATATTCAAAAAGTTACTTTGCGAAAAGCTCGCAGAGAAAAGAAAAGTTGCGCCGGGGAAAATGTTGTATATTTCATCAAACACACAGGGTTAATTAATCATTACTTCCTGTCGTTTGGGATTATCTCCCGGGATACGCTTTGGTCCTGATGGACCGGCAAGCTGATAGGTCTCAGCCTGAGGTTAAGTAACGGTGAGAGGGCAATCTCGCCGGGTATGTCAGACTCCTGGAACTATGTGAAGTCTTCTTGACAGGTTTTCTTTTGGGGAATTTCGTACTTGAACCGGGGATGAAATAATATGAGCTCCCTGGCTGACTTATTCTCAGAATTATTTCTAATAAAATAAATACAACACGACAGTCATCCTTTGACTTTTTCAAGTAAAATAAAAGTTGGGGTGAATTTATATATTTATATTACACGTCGGTAAGAACTTATCACGAAACATGTTTTTTTGCGAAATATTATCAATAATACTGTAACATATATTTTTCTTCCGTATTGTATATGAAAACTATTTTATAAGATTTTTCCACCTCCATAATGTAAGCCTCAGCACGCTCGGCTACCGTTCTGGAGGTCCCAGGCTCGATTCTCAGGGGAGGTCAAATAAATATAAGTGATTTTTTCACTGTGATATTTATTCAATATTACCCTGGACTGGTACCTGAAGCAGAGGGCTGATCACCTTTCCTTCATGTTTAAACGATCAAGATAACACTGCGTTTATATGACGCAGTGCCCTAAGCACCATTGTGGTGCGGATAAGGGTTTATTATTTATTATTATAATATATAAATATTAGACAACATTGTCTCCAAATACTTGTTTACAAATCTGGATTTTCTCCATATTATTTCATGTTATTTTTTGGCATCTCAACAAAGATGAAGAAGAATATGGAAGTCTGGGTATTTGCGAGGCTTACGACGGCTTATCATAGGCTGGTTTAAGTAATCTGTAAGTAAGTAGTGGAGTTGTCAATCATTGGTAGAATTGGTCAATTACACGTGCGTAAAGTGATCACTTAAACCAGCCTATTATGTCTTAAGCTTATATTATATCAATGTTTATATTAATACCATTAAATCACCCACATAATTCATTAAAGATTACGATTATGATTTAAACATTTTTAAATGTTTAAATTACAAAGTAAAAATTAAATATGTTTTTAAAATTTAACTTTGTTTTAAAATCACTGTAAATATTTTATTATAACTTAATCATAATGTCTACCGGTTTCAAAGCTAACCGCTTCTTTATCAAGACCGATAAATAGTATTAATCAGTCTTGATAAAGAAGCGGGTAGTTTCGAAACCGGTGGACATTATAAGTTAAATTTTAATTATAAAATAAAAATCACAAAGTAAGTGCTTGAAATATAAATTATAAAAATTAAATAATCCTATTTAAATACAAATTTGTCATGATGAAAGTATATTTCTCAAATGGTTGAATAATACCTCAACGCTGGATACACCTTGCTACACTTTACAACAAAATAACTTAATCAGATTAAGAAAATCTCTGTAACGTCGCTAGATTAAAACGTCGGCGTCGCGCAAATTAGTTCGTCATGATGTAAAACTTTCCTCGAATCCTAAAAGCTTACACAATGATTACTTTATCTGGCGATTTGATTAATCATAAAACAGGATCCATCTTGTAAGTTTACAGTTTGAAAAATGTTGGGTGGGCATGAAAGTTTTTTACGTAAAACAGGATAAACTTGGTCTAATTTTCGAGTACTTACGAAAAAATTAATCTGAGAGCATCGTGAACGAGGTAGGTATCTTTGGGAGCCAAGAATTGTTGGGCTTCGCAAATTGTTCTCAATATACAAGGCCGTCCATCAACGCCGTATCTGGAAAAAAAAATACAACATTTTGAGTGTGTCCAAATACTCGATTACAAATAAAGATTGTCTCCAATTATAGGACTTATTATTATGGTCAAATTATAAACCGAAATAATAAAATGAAAGAGGTATGTTCTAGTGTTTCTCGTATATGTGATTATAATCAAGGATTCGGACTTCACATACAAACGAAAAGGTTTCTGCTCAATTAAAATCTTCTTTCATCTCACCAATAGATGTCTCTAGTGACTCTCTAGTGGTTCAAGCACTTTAACCATATACTTACATATATTATATATAGAAGTTCGAAGAATTTGAGTAGTGTGGTTGTCAATCATGAGTAAAATTGGTTAATGTTACACGTGTGTGAAGCGATCACTCAAACCAGCCTATGACGGTCGACAGCCCGTAAATGCTTAGACTTCCATATTCTTTTTCATTTATGTTGAGATGTTCAAAAAAATATGTTTTATTTTAAGTAAAAATCTTGTTTTTTACATTGATACATTTAATATACATATTCAGAATATTGTTTATCTGTTTTTTCAATTAATTTTTTTACTTCATATATCATCCATACAGTGAAAAATCCAATTTTTCGATAGAATAAATAATATGTCATCGTTTAATTATTAAGTATCTTACATTTTTAAAACCTCTTCCAAGTGTCCAAACACATCTCGCCTTTGGCGGTGATGTAATCTCAATAGCGGACTGTGTTTCTTCATCTTCAGCATTTCGGCAAGACTTGGTGTACTGTAGAAAACATCAATTTCCAAAGCGACGTTCCAACCTAAAGGTATCCCAAGTAAAACAGCCTTTACGAGAGAAAGCGTTATCTATAGAAAAAAATCAATATTTTGGTTTTGTTCATATGAAATATTTATGATTTAAATATAAAAATAAGTCAATTCTATGTGTTTTCTTTTCGAGTTTATTGTAAACATGACTACAGTCATTTGACTAACCACTCATTTGACTCTCATACACTTAAATTATTACACTCTGTTACAAATAAAGGTCAAGTTTGAATAATTTGGAAAATTTAGAAATACATAAAAATTTTAATTCAGATAAAGAATAATTAATAATATACTGTTTCAAAATACGTCACCATTATTATCAATGTTTCCTTTTACAAAAAAATGTTGTTCCTTAACCCCCCTACCTATATTTATTAACCTATATATACACCTAAATATATTTTTATTCGTTAGTTTTAATTTGTGCCAGAAGATGAAAACAATTGTCGTTTTCGAAACTAGTCGTAAATAAAAATAAAACTCGATTAAGCGGATTATTCAAGTGTTTAATTTTAATAAAATGACTACAGTCTGTTCAAAGTTATTTTACCTTTCGTTTTTTTTAAAATTATTTATACTGCAAAATAAATAATTTGAAAAAAAAATAACTAAAGGTAAAATAACTGTAAACATTTTTTAAAAATATTTATTTACCAGTTTAAATCATTTTAAAAATTAAAAAAAATACTAGCGGTAAAATAACTGTGAACAGACTGTAGTTTCGAGAACATCAGTAGTTCTCGATACTAGTCGTGTTTACATTTATAAACTCAAAAATGGTCCTTTGAAGTACATTTTTTTTAAATCATCACATCATTTCACAAAGCTTATGACAAATCAATAAAAATAAAGTATATTTTAATGAAAAAAAATGAACTTTAGATTTCGAAAAAAATAATAATTTATAATTTTAATTGTAGTCCAAAGAAGCCCTGAAAGATTTTCTAAATATTTTTTTAAAGAAACATACCGATAATTTATTTTGCTTCCATTATCCATGAATTCATTAAATAACGGAACTAAGTGTAATATAAAAGATCTATTCATAAATTGCTAATAAAGGTGGGTATATCTTAAATACGTCGTATTTGATTGATATATATAAATCATTATAAGTAAATAAGTATTGCAAAATGTACCCTCGGCATGAAAAAACCCAGTGAGACATACGAGTATTATTCTAAATTGTAATTATCTATAAGAAAAATAAACATATCAATAAATTTTTAATTATTTAATAATTGATTAATCATATTTTATATATTAGAGCGTCAATCTAAAAATTTTATTTTTTGATTCGGCAGTCACTCTGTGGTGAAATCAATATATTTTTGAAATTAAGATTTACTTGGTGAATACGGTATTTGAAAATGATGTGGAATGCATCGAAACACGTGTCACAATGGATTTTACGAAATAGTGGTATTTACCAAGTAAAACTTAAATTAAAAACTAATAATTGGAAATTGAGATGTGACTAATGTGTAACTTTTACGTATTCAGTTACCAAATTGGAACAATCGTTACTTTTTCTCTGCTTATATTCCTTCAAATAAATTAGGAGCTAAAAATACGCCATATTTAACCAAATAATGCGCATTGATTCGCCTAAAAATTATCGAATTACATATGGAATAAAATAACGGCTTCTTTTGAAGAAGTCGTTATTTAAGTATATTTTTTTATTTGACCGTCCATGTGTAATATGAAAGGAAATGCTTCATTTAACCCTAAGAGGATTCCAATTAATATATCCCTTACTAGAAAATGGGTACTACAAAAAAGTACAAAAATAATATTCACTTTTCTTTGATGCCGAATTTCTCAAGGAAAAAAATATGGATATTTAAAAATAAATTATTTTTTGAGGATTCCTCCTAGTCTTTAGAGATTTAAGAAATTTGTCTGCAGGAAAGGTTATGAGGAAAAGACCGATAGAAAATAAATGTTTCTTGAATTCAGATTGCATTTGGCGGGAATCGAACCAGAGACACCAGTTTCGCAATCGAACAGTCTTGACACATGACATTATAATTTATATTGCATAATTGAGCCGAAATTCTGACAAGTTCATTTTTTAATTAAAAACTTAGTAAATTAGTTTTGTCCCATGTTTATGTACCTAAGTAATAAATTTCCAGTTTTTTTTGCTTTCAAAACCCTTAATTTAAAGTACCTACTATTACTGCTGTGTGAAATGGTTATTGTGTTACGCAACCATGCTGGAGGTCCCGGGTTCGATTTCCAGGGGGGATAAAAATAAAAAAAATCTGATTTTACACTGCAAAATTTATTTAATATAGGCCTGGACTGGTCCCTTAAGCGCAGGAGTGATGACCTTGCCTTCATGTAATTAACAATCAATAAAATACTGCGTCAATACGATAAAGTGCCCTATGCACCATTGGGTGCGAATAAAGATAATAAAAAGAATTACTACTTACCCTTATTATACATAGGGCACTGAATCAAATTGGTGCAATGTTTATTTGATTGTTTATTATATTAAACAAAAGTGAACAGTCCTAGGCTTCAGGTAATATTTAATACATTATTATTACATATTACAGTGAAAAAATACTTATTTTCATTTTGACCCCCTTGGAAATCGAAACTGGGACCTTTAGGATAGTAGCCAAATCTACCAACCACTACTTTAGAGGTGGACAGAAACACTTAAGGTATGTAATTGTTATAATTTGTTACTTTGTTGTGTACTTACGACAAAAGCGCTACCATCTGGAAAACTAAGAGCTCTTTTTTTTCTTGATAAAAGAGCGTTTGTGTTTCGTTTGCTTGAACATCTTTGGGACAAATCCATTTTAGTTTTCTTCTTTAGAGAAACAAAATCCTTTACATTAATACTGTTGTCCTCACAAGAACTAGTTTCACAGTTCACTGCACTCGAAGCAATCAGTACGTAAATCACAAATAAAGAGATACGCATCTTGTCCGTTTTCCACTTAATCAAAAGTCATATGACGCATGGCGAAGTATTGTCAACTGTATTGTCCGCTCATTTGATTTATAATTTTTCACCAAACACTATCACATAACATACGTTTGTTTTAATTTAATTACGTGTATTTTTATCGACTCGGTTTAAACCTCCTTCCTTAGCTCGACTTATATGAAATGATCTCATATGAGTAATGTATGACTTGTATCACAAATTAACAGATTCAACAGAGTTTTTCTACGTCACGTTTTTCTCCATTCAAAGCTGTTTAGCTCTTATGCTGACCGAGAGATGTTCAAATATCGAAATTAAACTGAATATATAAATTTGATTTTAATGTGTTAAATACTCACTCACCTTTACACCATTTACTGAAAATCTTTTCGTAACATTTGTCTATATACAACGTTTAGTACCCCAATTGCGAATAGGGCACTGCATCATACAAATGCAGTTTTATCATGTTCGTCGACACATTAATGAAACAGGTTTCAGGTACCAGTCAGGTACCAATCCAGAGTAATATTGAATAAATATTAGAGTGAAAAAATCTCTTTTCTTTATTCGCTTACCCCCCCCGGAATCGAACCCTGAACCTCCAGAATAGTAGAAGAGCGTGCTAACCATTACAATATGGAGGTGGACTACTGAATGAATCATTTGAAATTTACTTTACGTAGTGAATGAAAATGTTTAAAATGAAACATTTTAATTTTAGCTTAAAAAAATCAGATATTTTCTTTTGAACCAACGATTCTAACAAGTGTTACCAACTCTAGATCACGGGACATTCGTAAAATTTACGACTGACATTCAACCTGTACGAAGCACCGAGGCAATACATGTAATGAATAAAGTGATAACTAGCATGTATCTGAATTTTTAACCGATATTTTATATTCGTATTTTTTATAAAGTTATTTATTGATTCGGCATTAACTTTATGGAATGACATGTTGATTATATTTTTAAAATTAAACATTTAAATTTACTTTTTTAATGAGTTTTATTTATAAATACAACTAGTTTCAAAAACTCACAGATGTTTTAGAAACTAGTCGTATTTATAAATAAAACTCATTAATGTGGTATATTCAAGTGTTTAATTTTAAAAATACAATATAATTATTTAAATATCTCAGAAAACATGTTGCACTAATTTTTAAATGATTTTAGTTAACGTCTTCGGTAAAATGTGAGTTTTTATTATAGTGATACATTTTACAACATTCCCGTATTAGGGTACATTGGAACAAGTCTCGTGGTCAAGGGTTAAGGGCTAAATTACGCATTCATCTCAAAACCATCTTCCTCGTATTCTCGACGATTTTCAATACAGCCCTGTTTATACAGAAGCCATTTAAATGAGAGTATATTTACATATTTACTTTTATTGTATTTACTTGTATATTGTATATTTACTTGTATTATATCGTGACATTGAAATAATGTTCAAAATATAAATTATTAAAAATAGGGGTTTAGCAGGGTTAGTCCTGGAATATGCTAACAGCTTAAAGCAGTTGATGTCGAGTGCTTTTAGCCGACGTAGTTTGCATTGCATCTGCAGATTCAATACAAAAATCTCATGAGGTGCACTTTCTACCGCAAGTCAACCGCAGCTGTCGATCGCGATTGAACGCTGGGATAACTTTAATCAGTGCTCACTGTGCACTGATTAAAGTTTACCCCTAACTTGTATTTCCGCACTTACCGAAAGTACGCAGTACCGAAGTTTTATATTGTATTTTGTACTCAACCATTACGAAAAGAGGGGCATTATTTAATTCATACAAATTTAAACGGTAAATAGACAGGAAATAAGACTTTATATTGTATTAAAATTATGTATGTGTATATATATATATCGAACCCTTACCCGCACCCCAATAGTGCATAGGGCACTGCATCATATTAACGCAGTGTTATCTTGATCGTTAACACACAAAGGAAAAGTAATCAGCCCTCCGCTTCAGGTACCAGTCCAGGGTAATATTGAATAAATATAAGAGTGAAAAAATCACTTATATTTATTAGACTCCATTCAGTGAATTGAACCCGGGAGCTCCAGAACGGTAGCCGAGCGGGTTGACCATTATATATATATATATATATATATATATATATATATATATATATATATATATATATATATATATATATATATATATATATATATATATATATATATGTATATATATATATATATATATATATATATATATATATAGAGAGATATATATATATATATTTATATGTATATATATACATATATATATATATATATATATATATATATATATATATATATATATATATATATATATATATATATATATATAATATATATATATATATATATATATCGTGTCGTGCCAAGCCTTATTCGCCCGTCCTAGTTCTGTTTTCTTATTCACATTTATCAAATATAATTTTTTTGTCATTCCTTTTGCGTCATTCTTCTTTGTCTTTGTTGAGATGTCAAATGAATAATACATAACTAGTAGTATGGATGTGAAAAAAGCTACGTAGGAGTGTATGTCAGGATAGACGGTGTAGCGTTCCATCCTCCATCCTACCCCTGCAGAAAAACGGAGTTTAAATCATATTTGTCTTGAATCGAGCCCGAGGCCTCATACATAAAAGCTTAACGTTCCAACCACTAAACAGAGGAAGTGAACAAAGTTAATTTAGAATGAATTAATAATACCCATGCATATTTTATGACACTTGCCCATATTTAGGCCACACCACCGTAAATAGTATGGATCAGTCTAGCCGGAGTGACCCAAATCCATTTTGGTATCGCTAACGAAATCTCATTATTAATTAACTGTCATTTGTCTCGTCCTTAAGTGACTATTACGAATCTCATTATCTTTAAATTAGCTTCGCACATACATATCACCAGCGTATTATTATTTATAGATATCGTATTATTTACCACTATGACCCATATCCATACATTAATACGTGATCGGATATGAGATAACGAAGTAAAGCACATGTAAAAATTACATTTGCTTTCAGAAACCCATCCATGGTAAGACAAATACTTCAATTAGATATTAGCATGACATCCTAGTTCTGCCACTGCGATCCAACAGAAAACATTTTTTCTTAAGCCTATCTAAACAATTAATTAACCATCACGACGCTTTTCCGCAGGGGTAGACAGAGAGAATAGATCGCCACACCACTCTACCTTTGTAAATATTCTTCGCCCCTTCTTCATTCATGCATCTCCTCATACATACCCGCCGATTATTCCAATTTCTAAACTAACCACGCCTTAGTATTTGAAATATTTGATCGTGTCAATCTGATTTTGATGTTCCTCTGCTCCTATTTCCAAATTCATCCGGCTTATAAATTTGTTTTACCGTTCTTTCGTCACTTACTCGCTCCACATGTCCAAACCGTCTCAACTTACCTTCCGTAATATTATTTTTTGACATCTCATTAAATATGAAGAAGAATACGGAAGTCCGGGCATTTACGGGACTGACGACCGTCATAGGCTGGTTTAAGTGATCACTTTACACACTTGTATCATTCACCAATTCTACCCATTATTGACCACCACACTACTCAAATTCTTGGAAGTTATATACATATGAACCAGTTTAGAAACCTTGTTCTTGAATCACTAGAACTTCACTAGAGACATCTTTTAGTGAGATCAAAAGAAGCTTTTTATTGAGCAGAAACTCTTATATTAGTATGTGAGGTCCGAATCCTGGATTATAATCACAAACATGAGAAACGTCAGAAAATGTTATTTTCACTTTTATAATGTTAGCTTATGAAGCATTTAACTTAAATAGCAATAATAGGTTTATTTATTAATAACACCTTCCTTAATTTTATCGATAATGCTTGTCTCTGCCATGTTGTTTTTCCTTATTTGTGGGGCTTAGTTTAAGCAAAGTTTATTCAGATTTAATACAGTGCCCTAAGCATCTATTAGTTCATATGGAACTAGATCAGATCACTGTAGTATTTGATAACCTTTACCATAAAAGCAAGGTGATCAGCCCTGTATTTCAAAGAAACCAAATTATGGTTGAGTGAGCGCATATATATTTTAGTTGTAACTAGGATATGATTTTAAGGTGGGAATAGATTTTTTTAAAAAGAAATAATTTTTCTTCATTTCAATGATTTAATGGAAAATGAACATTCAGGATATTTTTCGGTACAGTTTTTTCGAATTTGTTGTGCCTCATCATAAGCTTGGTGGCGATGTTCCTCAAACTTTTGTCCTTTTGGTAACCTGAAAACAAACTTGATTAAAATATATTTTTCAATATTCGTTAAATATCAATAGCTGAAAAAATAAGGAAAATATACACATATATATGTACTCTTATATTTTTGCATTAAAGTAAAATTTAGCATTTGAACTTTAAAATTAGTTTAATATCCAATGTTGAATCATTGAGTTAACTTTACAAAAGCCTATCAAATATAACAAGATATAATTTTTATAGTGTAAAAAATATGCTTGTCTTTCGAAAGAACCTAATTTTTTTTGCCACCTGTCTTGAATGAGAAAATTCAATCTCTGTTCGTGACAGTGTGGAAGACAGATTGTCATAATATCAATAAAAAAGTGAAGGTAACCAAAATCGTTGTCATTAATTTAAAGAATTGATGCCATAAATTTTGAATCAGAAGGATACCTACCTGTTTAGAAATAAATGATCTAAAACAGAGATGGAGAACCAGCAACAAACGTGCCAAAAGTTTAGTTTAATATTTTTTACAATCTACAATAAAAGGATATGCAAGCACTGTTAATTTGAATACTTGTTTAATATTGTTATTTATATATTATCACCAGATTCCTTTATTATAAAATGATTGTATGTAAAATTTAGCAATACAATAAATAAAAAAATACACTATTTTTTACTTTATGGTTATCTTTGACCAGTGACTAAGTTTTATCATAACCATTATCACCAGTCTTATATTATCATAACCATGAAGCCCAGTTGCTGGTCATATAAAGCAAAAACGGTAAGCTTTATTATTATTTTTCGATTAAACTATGCAAGTTTCTTTTTTGCATTTCGTAATATTCATATGTTATTTATATCAAATATACTACAACATGTACACAAAAATCCACAAAGTTGGAAAAAAATCACAAACCTTTTGCAGATTTTTTTTTATTATTTTAAAAAATAAAGGTTACTTTCTGAAAGAAAACAGTAAATATTAAAAAGAATTTAAAAAGGGTTTATTTTAAGATACCAAATGTTTCTATAGAAATACAAAAAAAATGTCTTTTTATATGTATAAATGACATAAATACGTCAAATTTGGTGTATTTCCTTTTTATCCAACTGACATTCCTATTTATTTATATTTACAAAAATATGCTTAAAAAATCATTTTATATACACACGAGGTTAAATTTATATTTTTAAAATGTCCTTTTCCCTTTTTTTTATCGAAACAGAAAAATTATTAAAAACAAAAAATAAGATTTTATAGAATCAAATTTTTACTAAAATGAAATTTTGTATCTTAACCAGTGATTAAGCCGATTTAATCCAAAAATGTTAAAAGCAAAATTATTCGCAGATGTTCGTTAATTAATTCGTTTTTGGATATGATCACTTAACGCTAATCACCCAAATCAGTGCACAAATTGATTTGAGGATTACGTTTTGCTATCTTCCGATATACTTGACAATTCAACTTTAAACTTAAAGTGCTTTTTCCCTCAGCTTAGCACAGTGATTCCTTCGTTTAACAAAGATTCGAAGTAAATTATCAAATTCTGTTTTTGAACAATTAAATATTCATAGACCCTTTGACAAAGGTTCACCATCTCTGACACGGAGACACCCTAAGTGAACAAATTAGTTGAGAAACTTCCGACGCTGGCATTGCCTCAATACTTGCTTAAACTGATTTCAGTTTTACGTAGTGTACAAGTAAACTAATTAAAACTTACGTGAATACAACTCTCATTATTTCTTCTAAGAAGCTTCCCTGCCTTCCCAACTTATCCTGGCTCATCTCGCACAGTGATTTTAGGACACACTCCCTTCCATGGTACCCCATACTGAAAAATTACGCGTTGCGTTACTTATACATATTTCGAGGTTTTACAAAAAAAAATTTGTTGACGCGTTTATAAATTAAAACCTAAATAAATTTACAACTTAAATCAGACGAATTGTTTGTTGGAAAGTATTTTTTATTGAATATTTTTCGCAAATATTGTACTTTGTGGCACGTAAATATATAAATATAAAAATAAACTAAAACTCCTTTCATATTATTTTTTGACAACTCATCAAAGATGAAGAAGAATATGTAAGTCTGGGTATTTACGGGGCTTACGACCGTCATAGGTTGGTTTAAGTGATCACTATACACATGTGTAACATTCACCAATTTTACCCATTATTGGCAACAAGACTACTGAAATTTTTGGGAGTTCTATATATGTGATCCAATTTCGAAACATTTTAGTTGAATCACTAGAATTTTTACAAGAGACATCTATTGGTGAGATGAAGAAGTTTTTTTACTGAGCAGAAACTCTTTCTCATCAATTTACGACTTAAATCACACAAATTGATTGATAGAAAGTATTTTTTCTGGAATATTTTTCGCAGATACTTGTGCCACATTTTTTAGACTTAATAAACTAAAACTTTTTGTTTATTTATAAAACTTATTTATTGAAACTTTTTCTCATTGGTACAAATGTATTCATATTTTTATATTGGTTCATGTTAAACCCTGATAATGACAAGTTTCTTGTCGAAACGGGTTGGAGAAACGTACCAATTAAAAAGTGGTTAAAAACAAAGTAGATTTATTTTATAAAATTGATAGAAAGTAGCTTACTTGACGGAGAAAAACGTTCAGTAAATATTCAAACATCTTCTTATAAATTTGTTGGAAATTTGAAAAACAACACCAAGGCTTATTTTCTGTTTTCTAATATTATAAAGGAATTAACACAAATTAAGAGGCAAGCTTAATATAAAAACTCTTGGGTTGAAAATTTTCAATTCATAAATGAATTGCAAATCTTAACCCAAGTGGTACTTGAAAAAATACTCCCCGTGAATAATAAAAGCACGTTACCGTTTAAATTTTCTAAAAATACTCGCCAAAGAGTAAGATAAATATTGGTTTATTGCTTACCCCGCAATGAGCTTTTCAATTTTTTCATACAGCCCTCGCCTGCTAAATCTATGGTATTCCACGTTTTCAGGATTCATATATTCCTCGTTTAAGTGTTTTCTACCCCTTTGTTCTTCGTGCATGGCGTCTCTGTCTACTGATAATATTGCAGCTCTCTTTGTCTTCTGCGTTTCCTTTCTCTTTCTATGCTCTACTTCAATCTTCCTGTTCCCACTCTTAATACTTCTCTTCGCAAACACAGGATTCACTATTACCCTTCTCTTGTGCGATTGCTGAGACCGCATTTCGAATAAATTATTCGGTTTTTTGTTCTCGTTTGACATTGGAGACGCACTGTATTTTTTATTCTTGTAGTAATCTTTTGCGAATGGTTGTATCGGCTTGCCAGTTAGCCTTAAAGGAAAAATATTTCATTTATATTTCTTTCACAGAACCATAACTTCATCATTTGCAAATGAGTTATTACAATAAAAATAATAATAATAATAATAAATCTGTATTCTAGCTTGACTAAGTGGTGGGTGCAATACTTAGTCAGCCATATATGTTTTACATTTTTTTTAAATAAAATTAAATTAAAATAATAAACAAATAAAAACAAAAATAATGAAAAGAAAAGGCGAAAGAAAAAAAAAGAAAATTTGGAGAGATGTAGATGAAGATTAGCTCATAAGTTATGAATCCAGTTAACGTATAAATATTTTTCGCTTAAAGATATCCATGACTTTCTTATTATGTTTTTTTTTTAAATAGGCATTTTCCAAACCATTCACAAAGTTAATGCCGAATCAATAAATGGTTTCAACTTACTTATTAACGAGGATTCGATCGCCCCAGTTGCTAAGTTTATGCGATTTGATATCCTTGTAGACTATTTTTCCCTCGTCCTTTCTGTGCAACGCTTCCGCGTGATGCTCAAAGGGGGAGTAAGGGTCCTGGGGTAACTCCCAGGCAAGGGATGCTGTGGCGCCCATATAGAATACGTCACTAATAGGTATACTTGTCAAGTAGGTCAGACAGAAGACTGAAAACATATTTTGAAATTAGTCCTAGACCAAACATTTTCATTTAAAAGAAACCAAATTAAAATGAACACCTCAGAAAATGCGATATAAAATTTACATCTAAACCAATACATAAAGTTTTTGTTTTTCGAGAATATATTAAATCAATTTTTTCATACAATTTATTTTTGTTGTATTGTATTTATCTTCCTTTATTCACCTGTATCCATAAGTACATAAGGCACTGTATTGAGTCGATGTTATATTAACTTGATCGTTAATTGTATGATGGCAATATTAAATCCTGCGCGTTGGTTCACCAGTAATTAAAATAAATAAAGTGGAAAAAATACATCTGTTATTTTTATCCTACCGAGAATCGAACCCAAGTCCTGCTACATAGTAGCCAAACGATAACTATTAGTACTGCATGGAAGTGGATGTTTAATATATTTTCATACTATTTCTGATTTTTTTGTTCGAAAAAACAATTTAGAGTTTGTTTGTGTTCTGAAACAAAATTGTAATTTAATGATTTTATTAAGATAAAAATTTAAAAATTCATGGAAAGCGCGATATAAGCATACACATTTTATTTTGAATTTTTATTTTCTATGTAATATTTCTAGTTATATCATTTATAAATTAAAATTTATGGGAAGGACATTCATGAAATATATGTTGACATATGATAATTTGAATAAAAAAACATGCAAGTTATGAACACATGGGGTTTAAGTAGAGTTCTTATTTGATTCTCTCTTTGACTAAAACCAAAATCAACAAAAAGGTAATCTTTATGGTCTGAATTTTGAAATGTCATATAATATCAACGTTCTTCCGTTTTTAATATCAACCTCGAAAAACCGTAAAAAACATTTAACTTATGAACTTTAATGTGAACTAAAAGTCTGAAGGAAAATAAACATCAGTCACTGTGCCATATTGTATAATAGTGTTCTTACCAACTTGCAAGGAACTGCCTTCGGGGAATATTAGATACCTTCGTCGCCTTACAAGCGCTGGTGCCTTTTCTTCTCCTCTACCTTCGACGTCTTCTTGTCTCCTGATAGCTTCGTCGAGAGATTCTGTGGACGTCTGAACACCAGACGTATTTCCCCTATCTTTGATATTCCATCTGGCGACATTGTTATCAATAAACGATACGGGAAACCTATCAGGTACATTGTGATTGAAATATTCAATTCCGATATCAGCTGATGCAGAAATGAAATATTGTAGACATAATGCTTTCAATATAATGAAAATATTCATTAAATACATATCTGAAAGAAAACAAAATGTAACGATTATGTAAACACTCTATAAATTTTGTGGTATTTATTTAAACAAAAACGGGTTTTACCATCATACTTTATATCGTGGGTGTACAGGCAAAAAACTCGAAAATATGCAATTTTGACTTAATGATGCATATTATAAAGTAAAATTATAAATGGAAAAAAAAATTAAGTAATTTGTAATGTCATTCCTATGTGCTTTTAAAAGTAAATTCAACTTTAAGTTTAATAGCGGGTATTTTATCCATGCTAAAAGATTTATTTGAACATTTTAGAGTTAACGTTTTATGTCAGTATACCCACGATATATATTTTTTTAAATAATGTAGTAAATGTTCAAAAAGTAATAAAAATAATTGATTTAAATCAATAAGATTTGTTTTATAATTTTTCTTGTTAATAACTCGTCCTTATTAATTAATTAATTTCAAAATTTCGAAAGAAAAATAAAAAATTGTCGGGTTGTGGTCCCGTGGGTAGTGTCGCGAGGGTTTATGGATTCAAACCCACTCTACCACAATTTAATACCTTTTTTAATAATGAGACGCTTAGGCTCACATAAATAGCATAAAATTGAAATATTTAAAAAAATAATTGAATAAAAAATTTAACTAAAAAAAAACCTAAATTCCCTTACCTTTTTATTGAACTGAATCTTTCATAAGCTCACTGGTATTGTTTCATCAATTACAGATCCATTAATTTAAATTTAACTACCACGCTTTTCAGAATCAATAATTCACTAAACTATTGTCACTTTAAATACAAGTATATTAAATTACAAACGTAAATCTCAGTTACTGTGACCGTTTGATTAGGTTTTCAATAATGAATGGCACTATATGGTGACACATGGTAGAATGGTAGACGTGAGAAGCATGGATCGTTACTAACTTATTAATGTTTACGTTCATCAGCCATCTTGTTTGTGCTACAGTTAGTTGGACATGAAATTATAACGGGAAGGCTTTTAACTGGGTTAAAAAGGAGCCTACTTGATCTAGTTTGCAACATTAAACAAACACACGTAATGTTATGCGGGATACGTACTCGTATTTACCATAATTATTATGAAATTTAATATATTCCGGTTGAATAAGTTACGTTAGTGATACATTATTCATATAATGTATCACTATACCGTTATAGGCTAGTTTAAGTGCACTTTACACACGTGTAACATTCACCAATTCTACCCATTATTGATCATTCAAATACATATATCTAAATATAGCACTCAATGGACTGAAAATTGAATTATTATAATGTTAAAAACAAATTTGGGTAATTTATATAACGCTAATAAAAAATACCACCTCAAGGGCGCTTCACTATGAATGTATTTGGGAAAAGAAGATAGGGGAAACGATTATGAAAACAAATATGTTTTTTTCTATACAGTGGGCTTAAAATGTTTTTATATATTTATTCATTTATTTGAAATTCAAATGTTAACATTTTAAATGTGTCCAAATATTTGTTCACAAAATCTAAAATATTCAAATCTTAAGTTGAAGTGTTCAGGCCTCTAAAGATTAATATGACATTATTTAAAATACATTGGAAAAATAAGAAATAATTTAAAATATATTTAAAAAAAATACAGTATGCTTAGAGTTGAATGAAGTAAAATTAAAGATATGTGAATATATACGTACGAACATATTAATGTACGTTTAAACATACAAAAATAAATCATATACTACACACTGCAACAAATCAAAGAAGTCTCAATGATCTTATCTACTGGATTTACACAATGATGTACTTAAAAATAAATTAATCGTTTATTTATGATGTGCACTAGATAGGTAATATTGCCCAAATCAACCCCACACCATGTGTGGTAGCTAAACGTCCAAATTACTACACCACGAAGTTTGAATATGATACATCTTTTTGATTTATGTTTTAATTTTCAAATAAAACACAGATTTTTTGAGTCTACTAAGTTGTATTTTATTAACAAAAACATATAAAAAATTAATATTGTGACAATTGTTTTGCATAGTTATGGCATTTCCAAATGACATTCGTTTGAAAATGCCATAACTAGACGAAACAATTGTCACAGTATTATTTTTTATGTGTTTTTGTTAATAAAATATAATTTAATAGACTCCAAAAATCTGTGTTTGATTTAAAACTTAATACATAAAATAAAATGGAGTTCTACAAATTAAACGCCAAATCAATAAATATATCTTTTTGACCCTGATATCTTAATCAAAATAATTTAATTAACAGATAATTTTATTTTTATAATCCTTTAAATATTATATATAAATAATATAATAAAATAACTTTTGCATTTTAGTCACTTTTATATATATGAAATAAAGTCTATGTGTGTTTTTTTTACTTTTAATGATCTCTTCCGTACAAAGTTGTTCCGTGCATGTGGCTCCATTGAGAAGCCAAGTGCCTTAGAAAATTAAAAGTTTTCCCTGTGAGTACATTAGACGCAGTACCCCTGAGCTTTAAATCACTTCCCGAGCAGAATTATCACTTCACTTCTTGATGCCAACGTTTGCTTTTTCCGTATTCTCTTTCGCTCGTATATTTCCTCTTAAAAACTAAACTTGTCTTATTCTTTTTTGACACCTCGATATAGATCAAGAAGAATATGGAAGTCTGGACATTTACGGGGCTTGCAACCGTCATAGGCTGGTTTTAGTGATCACATAATAATTTTCATTTTTTTTTTTATATGTAATTTTTACATGGAACTGGAACATAAAACATTTTTTTATTCCAGTGACGAAAAATAATTTTTTACATGTAAGCATTGTTTATTATAAAAAACGAAAAATTTAATTTTAATGAACTTATTTCTTTTTCCATTTTGAGTGTGTCCAAATACTTATTCACAAATCTGGATTATCTCCAACTATAGGAGTTATTTTCCAAATGATTTTTTAACATCTCATCACTTATTCACAAATCTGGATTATCTCCAACTATAGGAGTTATTTTTCAAATTATTTTTTAACATCTCATCAAAGATGAATAACGATATGGAAGTCTGGGCATTTACGGTGCTGACGACCGTTATAGGTTAGTTTAAGTGCACTTTACACACGTGTAACATTCACCAATTCTACCCATTATTGACAACCACACTACTCAAATTCTTAGAAGTTCTATATATGTATGTTTATATGAAACAATTAAGAAACCTTGTTCTTGAATCACTAGAACTTCAGTAGAGAAATCTTTTAATTAGAATCAGGCCCCGTAAATGCACGGACTTCCATATTCTTCTTCATCTTTGACGAGATGTTAAAAAATAACATGAACTAATTTCTCGCTTTTATATTTATTTAAAATATCTAATACAGGGCATGTAGGTGTTACGAATGTCCATATGTAGCTCTGTAACAGTTTATTTTCCTAAATATCGTGACAAATAATAGTTACCAGTTGCATAAAAGAAGAGCAGAAGGATGCCATAACGGTGACCGACATTTTTAGTACTGTCATCCGTGAAAATTTGAAGAGTAAACTTTGAATCAATTATGCAGAGGTTTAGCGCTATAACTGGGTCAAGCAGCAGTTGCTACTGTCACACGACACTTTATCTTTCCTTCATAACATCTTAGTTGTCCTCTTACTATGAAAAGTGAATCACTACTGAGGGTTGAGTGAAAAAAATATTACAAAAATGTATATAGTTTTTATTTTATATGTAAAAAACAACGCGTAACTCGAACACTGTTAACTTAAAAGTCACGTAAACCAATATTCTACATAGATGAAATAGCGTTACGTGATATAATATTCTTTATAAAGCGAAATGCGAGAAACAATATATGGTAGAAATACCCTAAATGAAAATATATGGTAAATGAAAACATACCCTAAAACAAAATTCGTAATTTTGTAAGATTACAAATAATATTGCATGTAGAACACACATTTTCAACGTTATAATCAAAATAATTCAAATATAATTAAATTTAGTTGTAAATTTGTAGTTAAGTATCTCAAATCAGTATTTTTTAAAGTCATTTTTTATGGATTAGTATTTCAACAGTTTTTTTTTGTATAATTAATAGAAGTATTGAAAATATCAAATATGGCCCGCTGTCACGTTTTTCCTTATAACGTATTTATTTGTATAATTATTATTTGTGTGTTGATTTATCAATCTAAAAGTGAAGAACCGAAAAGACGGCAAAAGCGATACCTGCGATTTTTGGATAAATCAAAATACTTCGTAAGTATTCTTAAATTATTTCATTTTTCGTAATCTTATAAAGGTTTGGTATTTTATATGATGTATATTTAACTAGAAAACTTTATGACTTTGTTATTTGGTCTCTTTTGCATTACAAGACACGTTTTTCATATTAAAGTAATATATAAAAGCGTGTTATACCTTCGTATAACGTATGCATTATATTCACATGTAATAATCTCATATCATAACGGTGCTTTAAACCGTAAATAACCAATATTAATATAACTTAAATAAAAAATATAAACTTACTTTTTGTCGAAAGTAACCTACTTATATAGAACAAAATATACTGTTTGTTATTCAAAAATACAATTATTACAAATCTCTTCAAAAGTGAATTTTATATCTGTATACCCTTTAATCATTCAAATTTGAATTTATGAATATGATTTATGCTTATTCACTTGAGGCAATGTTAATTGAAACGTGAAAAATCCTTAATTTGAGTATGGCAAAAGGTTTTAGGTAAATAGTAGATGGGGTAGTTCTGCAAGCATTTATAAATACGAATATATAATATATTAACAGAGAAAAATTAAATAAAGTGTTAAAATTATATATCTGTAAATGATAAAATAGTATTCTCTTTTCTTTTGTTAAGAAAATAAAATTTTGTTTTGTTTTCAGATTCGTCTAAACACAAAACATAATATGGTACCGGAATTTCGAATATTTGCCCAAGCAACAGGTTTCAGAGTAAATTTTGATGAACCTAAAAAACTAAGAAAGAGTCACCGCCATCGTATTGTGAGAAAAGATTTGTATCAAAACTTGGAACAACTTATATTACAGTAAGACATCTTTCATAACACACATTTATTTCTTGTCACTCTACTGATATACACTTTTCAAAATACCATACATCAAAGATTCACATTTTAAAATAATGTACATGTTTACCAAAAAAATAGTAAAAACAAAAATATATTTAAGAAATATTATCGTAAAATATTTTTGGATGTGTGGAAAACATGTTTTCTATGACACTTAAATTTGCATGTACATTACAGTCATGCCAGTTACAATATACGTAGGTACATACGTAAAAGAAGAAAACTCTCAAAAATTACAAACAAAATTTAAATTTAAATGAAATAGACCCTGATAATCAGCGTAACAATCATCTACCTCACAGCGTTGCCAACATGCAATACTTTGTAAGCTTTTGTATTTGTTTTTTAGTCAGTACAATATTAAAGTGACTTCTGTGAAGCTTACTTCAGAAATTATTGGTAAAAATGAATAAAACCTATGAAGTCTGAAATTCGCGGTTCATTTAGAATCGAAAACATCTGAGAGTTACTATTATAATAAATAATAAAATAAATAAATATTTGTTTTAGGCATGGATTTGATGGCAGAGCTTGCGTTTTGAAGTCTCTATGTGAAGCTTCAAGACTCGTCACCCCTCAAAGTGGAATTCTTTTAAAACTATTTAAGAAAATGTTCACGTAAGTACATGTTTTCAAATTATTACTTTTTTCATATTAAAGCTTTTTTAACGCCCTCACTAGTAAAATCATTCGATTCTATTACACCCAGGCTTCCGCGAATGCCTGAACTTTTTAAAATCATTATCATCTTCTCTTTGAAGGACACGCCAGCTGAGCATCTAAACATTCGCATTTCAACAGTTTTTAGTTGCCTGGAGTAGGTATTTGTGTTACATTCGGTATTCCTAAATAATGAAGTACATACATATTTTATTTATTGTTTCGGCATTAACTTTGTGGTAAGACATGTTACACCTTGTTCCATATAAAGGCCAAATTCTGAATTATCTTGAAAATTTAGAAATCCAAAAAAACCTGAATTCTAATAATAATTTATTAAATAATATATTGTTTTAAAATTCTTCACCATTGCTTTCCATTTTTCCTTTGTTTTCAAACTCCGTCCCTTGACTAACCCCTTCCCCTTACTTTCCCCTCTCCTTATTTATAGAACAATTTTATATTTTAGTTATTATACAGACCTGAATAATGGATATATATATATATATATATATATAAATATATATATATATATATATATATATATATATATATATATATATATATATATATATATATATATATATATATATATATATATATATCAAATATATGTAAAAGCTCAATTAGGGAGTTCATATTTAAAATAAAATATAAAAAAAAAACAGTGGTCGATTTTTTACGAAAACTTGTTTTTTTCCATGGGATAATTGCGTGGGGAATTTGTAGGGAGTCGGGACTTTGTTATCCCCAATTTGGGGAAATCGACCTAAATTTTTGGGGAATTCTGAAAATTGGCATTGGCAACGCTGTATGTTATACTCTGTGAATCATTCACCAATTCGCCATATCACCAAAAATGATCATCAAAATGATGTTTGGAATAACTTCATTAATAATAAAGAGTTATTTTTCTTTACAGAATACCCGAAGGCGATGATGTTAACTATCCTTACCTGAATTCAGAACAGTGCGATGTTCTGGATGGACACTGTCCGCTATCTCTTTTGCATCTTTCTAAATATACAGATGACTGAATATATTACCAGAAAAAATGTTGGGAAATGTCATGACAAGAAACACACATTCTCTTAATTTATTAATATCAGGAAATGCCCAAGAAATATTTAAAAATGCTTTTTTTCCTATTCTTGTTTAATTTTATGAAATACAGCTTATTCCGTTTTTATGAAAAATAGAAAAAAAATAAAAAACGAAAGTTATTATTAAATGTATTTTTTATTGAATTAGGTTTTATTTCAGCCTCTCAGAGTAAACTGATGTAAACATATAGCTTTACTAACAGTCCACAACGGAGTCCTGGTTCCGGCCCTAATATATGGAAGTGTAGCATGGAGTTGGTAAAATTAGGATGAAAGCAGAGTGAATGCGGTCGAAATGTGATCCCTTAGACGAATGTAAGGCAAAACAATATGACAGATTCTCGAATGGCGAAATCAGGAAATATGGAAGGCTTACATGAGTATTGGTGATGAAAAATGAAAAAAGGCGTATTGTGATAGTTTGGGTATGAGAAATGAAGAAAAGAAAGAACAGTTAAAAAATATTGGGTAAATGTAGTTGGAAACAGAAGCAGAGCGAGACAAAGAAAAACTTGGCACTATCGAGTATTTCAAATACTTAAATGTATTTAATGTGTGTAAGTTAGAAGCCAGAATAATCAGCAGATTTGTACGAGGTGATGCATGAATGTGGAAGAGGCAAAGATTATATGCAAAGGCTGTGATTCTATTCTCTCTGACTCTTTTAAAAAAAAATATTCTTCTTCTTTTTCATCTTGTTGTAAGCTTTGTGGCCTATTTTTAAGAGGAATTAGCCTCTGGCGATGTCGATTCTCAGCTATCGACCCATCTATTTGGATTTCTGTCTACCATGGGGTTGGCTGTACAGTGCGATGTGGAAGAGTCTGGATGGTTCCATTCTCCTCACATGCTCATACTCGTTTAATTAAATTAATATTCTCTTTACGTATATTATGATGGATACCTTGGCATCATTTTTTTAACGGGCTGATACTGTTAAGTTTTAAAGATGTACTGAATATTCATAATTTTTTCATTAATACTTTAGTGCAAAAGCGTCCGTAAAACTTCTGCAAAGCAGTATCAAATACTAAAATCTAACCCTTGACCTTCGTATTTACTTCCATGATCGACGCCAGTTTTAGAAACTAAATAAATTTTCAAGAATCAAAGAAGAAACTCTCATCAATCTTCATATGGAGCTTACTCGAAAATAATGGGAGAATTTCAAAGTTTAGAAAAACTTTATTATGTTATTTTACATAAGAAAAGAAATTATATCGAATAAGCCATGGCCGATGGGGCACTTTGGATAAAGCGATTTGCAATCGTATAACTGCTCGCCCGCCAACCTTGCTGCTGCGTAGTCGTCGTTTCCCATTGAGCTTTCGAAATTTTCTTCCAATTTTTCTTTGACTGGAGGTCTGAAATAAATACGTTTCAAACTTTTAATATAAATTAACAAGAATTTCAATAAATTTATTTTAGACGCATCTTTGTATATTTTAGAGACATGTTTGAATTTCTAGAAGTATTTTTTTGTTAGTTATTTTACAAAAATTTTACACACACACACACACGTTTTAACCGGTTTATATATAACGATAGGTATGGCTATATGCAGTATAAAATTGTTATTAATTTTTCATTTCGATCATGATTCATCACATATAAAAGTAAATTAAATAATATATTTTTTTTTTCAAAAATCAAAATTTTGAGTGTGTCCGAATACTTGTTCACAAATCTGGATTATCTCCAATTATAGGAGTTATTTTACATATTATTTTTGACATCTCATCAAAGATAAAGAATAATATGGAAGTCGGTCGTCAGCCTCGTAAATGCCTTCCATATTCTTCTTCATCTTTGATGAGATGTCAAAAATAATATGTTAATTAAAATCTCTCTTTTTTTAAATAAATTCAGCAGTTTTATGAAAATTATGCAAAAAAAATAATACAAAACTACTTAAAACTTACACTGTTAGATGTTTTGCGTTAAAATTTTGGAAATTGCAATGAAAAGATATAGTATACGGAAAAATACAAGTACATTTTTTGTGTGGAAAACAAGTTTGTTTTTAACTACTTTTTGTGGTGGTAAAAAACAAAGTTGTTTTATTTTATAAAGCTTATAAAATGTGCCACAAAGCATCTGCAAAAAATATTCAAACACATTTTTTTACATTGATCTCACTTGTATGACCTTTTTGGAACTCAATAAAAAAGCAAGAATTATATTTTTGTGAAAAAATTCTGAAATTGAATAGTCCAAATTTTCTGTATTTTTCCCGACAATACAAGAGATGTTACTATCACGCCCACATATATTTTTTTTCACAAAATATGTATCAAATAGGAAAAAATCGTTTTATTCCTAAAAATAGGTTTTGGTCTATTCAAAAAATAGTAAACAGGATAATATTTACACATTATTGCTAGACTTTGCATTATCCATTCAGATTCTTTGTTGATTTTCTCAATTCTACTGCTTTTGGTAGATTCAGCCCTTGAAGGAAACAATTTTATTTCTCCGTTTACAATAAATCATATTTTTTACGATATTTTTCTAACATTCGAATCCTTTATCCTTACGAAACCATATGACATATGTTTTTAATATTCAGAAGCCAATAAATAAATACAAGCATACAATTTCCAACCCATTTCAGTAGAAAAAATACAATATTACATATATGTAGTTTCTTTAAAAATAACTATTTTTAAATAGCGTCAAAAAAGTAGTAAGTACTTGTATACCTGTATGGGTATTGTTTTATATATAACACATGTACAAAGATCTTTTTATAAATCCTAACCCTTATCTACACCTAATGGTGCATAGAGCACTTCATCGTATAGACAAAATAGGCAATTTTATCTTGATCGTTACTTATGTACATGAAGGCAAGGTGATCACTTCTGCGCTTCCGGAACCAGTCCAGGGTAATATTGAATAAATATTACAGTGAAAAATCACTTAAATTTATTTCATCCCCCCACACACTGGGAATTGAATCCGAAACCTCCAGTACGGTAGCCGTACGTGCTGACCGTTACACAACGGTGACGAACAAATAAGAAATATGTTGTAAATATTTTAAATTGGTAAATAACTTAAGGTAATTTAAAATTCTGAAAAAAAATGAAAGCTAAGGGAACGCTGTCAAAATGCGCTCTGACAGAATAAAAACGAAGATATAAGAAGATATGACTAGATTAATAAATGTGAAGGAAGCTAGGAGTGTATATTAGGCCAGAAGAGTGTGACGTTCCATCCTCTGTGCCTACCCCTGCGGGGAAATGGCGTGATGGTAAAAGTAACAGTAAGATTCTGAAAATACTTAAATTTACATTTTTATTTATTTATTATATGACATCATTGGGTTCATAAAAAAGAATAATAAATTTCAGAGCAGTTTTTTTATTTGAATAAGATTGAATTTATTTCACATAAATGCTGATATTACGCATTTGGCACAGAACGGACTTCTTTTATGGACGAAAATAAATCCAGTAATAAAAGGAACGAAGTTTCCAGAAAACATTATGCAACGATTTTTTTGCATCTTGTCATGTTCATATTTATCTTCTTTACAAGTCGCACACACTAACAACAGATATCTCGTTCGCTTCACTAATTACATAACATGTCTAACACATCGTTTTGCGACAGACAATTTAATATTAAGCTTATATTTCAATTTCTCGGTTGATTTTAAATTATGTTTAAGTATATACTCATGTATTTTAATACCTAATATATTTCAGAGCAGTTTTTTTTGTTTGAATAAGATTGAATTTATTTCACATTTGCTTTACGTACACGTGCGCGGCTTCATACTGTTTTTGGGTGATTCCATTAGTTGTTATTTTTGTCATTTTTATTATACTTGCTACGCAATGTATAATAAAAATAACATTTAGGTTTGTTTACGGAGTGTGTGGAAGGTTTTGGTGAGAGTATTTTAATGTTTTAGAATTTAATAAACCCTGATGGTGACAAGGTTCTTGTCGAAATCGGTAGGTTAAATTGTATTAACAAAAAAGTGGTAAAAACAAAGTTGTTTAATTTTATAAAGTTTATAAAATGTGCCACAAAGTATCTGCGGAAAACATTTAAGAAACCTAATATATTTTATTTTTATTGACGACATTAATATTTATATTATCCACTGACACTTCGTGATGGAATTGCCTTTTAATATATTATTAGATTAAAAACCATATTTTTAGCTTTTCCACTTTATTTTTAATTGACCAGTGACCGGGTTTCGTCGTTACCGACATCATCAGACGACATTAATAATTTTTCATTTAATATTTGTACTACAGGTTTGTAATATGTTTGTAACATTTGTAACATTTGAACTTAGTTCAATTTATTTTATTAATCAATTAATGAAAATTAATTTATTTAATAACAGGTAAATTTTGAAATCCGGTCAGTTTCGTCAAATGGTTTTATTAAATATATTATTAAAATTATTTAGTAAAACATTTGTGTACTTTTTATACCTGATGCATTGGGCATTGCATTACATCGTGATAGTGTTATTGTGATCTTCGATTGCCGTAAATTAAGATAATCAGTCCTGCGCTTCTTATACCACTCCGGATATTAAATCAATATGTTAGTGAAAAATACCCATATTTATTTGACCCCCCAGCCTTAGAAATCGAACCCGTGACCTTCATGATACTCATGATACACAAAGGCGTTTTTTTGTACTACGTAGGGAATCTCTGTAGACTGGAATATTTAAATGTTAATAGTTTTTAAACATATTTAAATGTGACTTTATAAATATATATATATATATATATATATATATATATATATATATATATATATATATATATATATATATATATATATATATATATATATATATATATATATATATATATATATATATATATATATATATATATATATATATATATATATATATATATATATATATATATATATATATATATATATATATATATATATATATATATATATATATATATATATATATATATATATATATATATATATATATATATATATATATTTATATATATATTTATATATATATGTATATATATATATATATATATATATATATATGTATATATATATATATATATATATATATATATATATATATATATATATATATATATATATATATATATATATATATATATATATATTATATTTATATATACATATATATATCTTTTATATAAAAAAGGAAGTGTTTTTTTTTTAATACAGCAAATGATAAATGTACGTATAAATATTATTATTTCTTTAAATCCATTATGACTTGTTTCCATGTATTCCGCATACGGTGGTCGAAAATGATGCGGAATGCGAAACATGTGTCTCAATAGCTTTTAAGAAAAAGTGGTATTTAGCCAAGTAAAACTTGTAAATTTGTTTTGGATACGATCACCGTCTTCAATATCACCATACATCTGCTTATAAAAGTCTTGAGGGAAAAACTTGAATGAAATTGTTAGATTTAAAAATATATTACGTAAGTAAAAGTTGAAACAGCTCTCCAATCAGTCCATTATGGTATACCGGAGATTCAGCAGCCTCGCATATTGTTCTCAGGAGACATTCTTTGCCGTTAACTCCATATCTGAAACCACCATTAAATGTACAGGGTGAATCAAATCAAATTTCCCACCCTATTTTCAAAGAACGAAATATGAAAGGAAAGTAATAAAAATAACACTTAAAAAGTACATATGTTTTATATACAATATGTAGTATGTGTATATGTTCATATATATCACTAACTCCTTTCAAGAACGTTATAAATCAAAAACCTTTTTTTGTTTTTCAAAAAATGTTTTTAGAATGCCCAAAAAAAGTACTATATCCCAGCAAAAGAGGCATATTTTTAACATAATATTTACCCGCTACAGGGCATAAAATTTTGTTTTTGCATTTTGAAGAAAAGGTTTTGTTTAATTGTTTTTTTTAAATATATTCAATATTTTTCAAATTGATAAAAAACCTTCAGGTTTAAGCTTAAAAGATGTGTTGCACAGTAAAAAGTTCGATAAATAGGTTGATATTTATTTTTAATAGTGTGTGTATTTTTTTTAAACTTAAAACACGTTCTCCTGAAAAATCTAGTTTTTTATTTATTTATGACGTTCTTGAAAGGAGTGAGCGATATGTGTTTACCTACACATATTTATCAAACATTTGGTATGTATAATACAAATGGGTATTTACATGGCCTACGACCTGTGATAAGCTAGTTAAGCAATCATTTTATATACGTGTAACATTCAACATTGAACCCATGATTGAAAATCATAATCTTATTTTTTTTAAAGTCTATGTTGATGGAGATACCCAAATTTGTGAACAAGAATTAGGACATACTTAAAATATTTTGAAATTTTCAATTAATAATAGATATTATCAAAAAACAAGACTCCATAAGATGAAGCCCTAAAATTTTAAGATGGAGACCTTTGAAAAACAGGCGTTGAAAGACCTCAAAAAAGATGGTCCGATGACATAGCCAGTGCGGGGGGTAAAAACTGGCAGCAAGCAGCAACCGACCAAAAATAAGTTTGCGTAAGAGGCCTATTTCTAGTTGTGGAGGATAGAGGGCTAAAGAAAAGGAAAAAGAAAATTACCACAAAGTGACTGACAAATCAATCAATAATATATTTTTAATATTTTTTTATGAATTATTATTTTCCACCTTTCATAACTTTCAATTATTGGTTTAAGTCAAAACTGCTTCAATTGAGTTTTTACCCGTCCAAAACTCTCAATGTTTTGATGTAACGAGTTGTTACAACTTGAAAGTTCTATTTATTTTCAATGTCTTGAGTAAGCTTTTTAAAAAGCTTTACCCTGAATCTCGCCAGAACCTAACAAGTTTCCGTAGAGTATATCTTGTTATAGTTTTCATTGTGTGCTTCAGGTACAAAAATTTAATTTTTCGGTTCATTTGGTTCTGCGATGTGCAGTCGTGAAAAATTGTTTGGATTTTTTCGCCGAATGAGCTGAGTCAACAGGAAAAATTTACATTTTCAGCAATTTTCGGAACAGGCTCTGTAAACAGGGCCTCCGTGGGAAATGTTGAACTCTTCAATTTCAAACAAACATTGCCGAAGCTTGTAAAATCAGAACAAAAATTGATATTACACAACCGGGGAAAATATCACTCTTTCTCTAATGTAATATTCGATTGTACAATAAATATCGTCAACAACTTTAAAAAATATATACTTTTACTTTAGAAAGTATTGGTATCTTATGAATTGAAAACAGACTTATAGTAAATTTCTTAAATAACTACGTTTCAGTAATTAGCTGCTACTTTTTTTTCATAGTCTTGCTCAACGTTTCGCATCATGGTCTCTAGGGATGTAAGATGCTAGATGCGCAATTCGTATCAATTCCTTGGGGTCAAGTTTTTGGTGGATTTAAAAAAGTCTATACAAACAAAACATTAAGATGCTATAACAATTATTAAAATAATATTTTGGAATTTTCAATTTTCTTGGAATAAAATTCAATACTGAACAAAGAAAAATAGATAAATTAAATAAGCCCTTTAGGTTTTTTACAATCACCAGTCAATTTAGAAAAAAACTGAAAGTAAAACTAGGGAAAACGCGTTTCAAAGTTTTCAAAAACAAGGCGAGCGCTTGTGTATCTGGCTCGATGCTCGCCTGTTTTCAGCTTTATGTTCTTGAAAATATTAAGCATTGCGCTCTGTGACTTTGTTAATATAACTAACGACTAACTTACCACCACGCCACTTCCTAACAGGGGCAGGCAGAGAAAATTTGTAAATACATTTTTAGATACTTATCTATCGATTTAAGCAATAAAAAAAGGTTTTTTGGACATTCTGAATCAGGACACACCCCTAGAGCAGCGCTTAAAGAAGTCCCATTAAGTCCTTTATTTGGTCAGTCCATCTTATAGAATACCGCTCTGTTCCCTTAAACTCTTACTGTAACTACCAGCATCTTACCGAGACTCTTCGTTTCTTCTGGCAGTATGCCAAAAAATAGCAAGAATTTTTTTTCATCACGCTGTAAAAGGGTTACTAATAATTTCTAAGGGTAGAGATGTTAGTGGGTCGTACAAACCAAAGAGGATTCATTAAAAAAATGTCAACATAAACATTTTATTTTTATGTAAAAATATTATTGTGTAATTTTTAGTTTTTACTTAATCGTTCAAATATAATTAAAAATTAATATAAAAGAGGAAAAATGTATCGAAAATGAAGATGCACATATAAGTATGTTAACAATTATCTGAGAGAAGTAACTGATGAATAAATATGGTATTATTAAGGACTTGTAATTTGAATTTTTAACACCGGTTTTTTCAATCAGTTGACGAATAAAAACAATGATAATAACATCAATTACCATATAACATGAGAATAATGATATTAAAATCGATTGTTTTGAGGAAAACTAAAAAAATATCCTTAGAAATCAAAAATGGGTTTGTTCGTGGCGAAATAATTTGAAAATAATAAGTAATTTTTATTGTGATTTTTTTTTAAACCGTCTTTGAATTGTTGTAAAAAATATCAAAAAAATTCAACATTACTTTGACGTATAATTTTGAACAAAATAACTTTTTTTTTAAATCCTTTGTTATGAAAACTCGATATATTTAATTATTACTTTTCAAAGTGTCGACGAGTTTCAAAGCAAACGGGTCTTTTTAATTACGTTTAAATTAGACATTTAGTGATATTATAACAAAGTAATTTTTTAGCCTACTGAAAGAAAACTTTGAAGCTAGTGCTTCAAATATTAATAACAAATATTATATAGTTTTTTTGTGAATTTTACATACACTCTCTCGAATGAAAATTATATTTTTTACAATTTGTGTTTTTTAACACTTTCATTTAAATTAATCATTATTTGATTTGCTCATCAGAGATGTTCTGGGATTGGTTTTCTATATCAAAGGACTTTTATTATATCGAAGCCTTAAAAAAATACATAAAATAAAATTGTTTTTTAGCCATATAAAATTCACGAATTATTTTGCTAAATTTATTCAACCGTTAATTTTTCAACTGGGATACACTGGTAAAAAAATAAAACTTTAATACCCATCCATAGTCCCCTCGACAGCCGTATAAAACGTGTTCCTATCTTCTTGTTCCACATTTCTTTTCCTTCTAGCGGCTTGCTCCACAAAGGAGTAGTACTGAGTAAAAAAGGAAATATTTGGAGGCACGGCATACTGGTATTGGAAGTTCAACGCAAAAATTAAGTTAATGTTGACTGGGTTTTTAATTGGCAACGCGAAGCCAAGAAGCAACTGAAACATAAGAAAAAGAGTTTTTTTTTTAATAACATCAAAAATCATATCTGCTTTCCTTTTAAAAGAGTAATATTTGTGTTTTTTTACATGCACAAATATTTCTATTTCAAACTGTATATGAAGCTTAATCAGCCCATAATTAAAAATAGTTTTTAGAACTGGAGTTTAATTGGCAAAACGAGGCTAAAACAAACGAAAAAATAAATAGGTTTTTATTTTAAGTAATGTATACTTGTAGTATATGATATGCAAATTTTTTGAACCGTAATTTATTTTAATTAAGAGAAATATTTTTGTTTTCATTATATTTACTAATATTTCATGTTCACACTATTTTTATCCCTATTGTATCGATTATGCTGGGTTTTGGTCCATAGGGCACTGCATCATATAGATGCAGAGTTATCACTCCTGCGCTTCAGGGACCAGTCCAGCGTAATATCAGATAAAGATGAGAGTGTAAAATCACTCATATTTATATTCAACCCCCCCTAGGAATCAAACCCGGGACCTTCATCACGGTAGCTTAACACACTAACCATTACACCATGGAGGCGGTGTACATGTATATTTATATTTAAATTTATATACGTATATATATATATATATATATATATATATATATATATATATATATATATATATATATATTTATATATATATATATATATATATAATATGTATATATATACATATATATATATATATATATATATATATATATATATATATATATATATATATATATATATATATATATAAATATATAAATATACAAATATATAATATACTGTTTAATATGTTAAAAAATAAATATGGAATTATGTAAATTTATTGGTGAAAAAACAGTGAGGTGGACAATAAAATACGAGCAACATGAAATTATATCTAAGACTGAAAGTCGAATTTTAATTTATCTTCTCGATTTTAAATTACGACTGAGATACTTTTCAATTTGCTTTGTTGCCTGAGCCAACACGAGTCCTTTTGTGTATAAAGTGTATACCAAATATTTTTCCATTTCCAAACTCATTTATGTATTTACGAAATTCGTATCTCGCTGGAATCCCACAAATTCATCGAGTTTAGTTTGTTATTCGTAATTAATTTACAAAATACCTCGGCAAATATGTAAGCGGAGAAAGAAAATTACATTAAGTAAATTAAGAAAATTATATCAATCAACGCAACATCGTAAACAATCATTCTCTTTTCTCTTTTGGGGAAATGTTTCTACATTGTTTAGTGCAAAGCATTTCTGGTAAATACCGAAATGTTTCATTTATTTGAATTGGTTTTATGTTTTATGCCGATTCATTTATTCCGTTCGGAAGCGAAGCGGAGTTTGGAGAAACTTTTATTGGGTTTTCCGAGATCTTACCCATCTCTTGGTAATTAAGTGGCCTTTCTTACTTCGGCCTACTTATGGTGATCAGTCTAACGTTATTATGGGATAATACTAAAGGGTCGACTTTTAAAAGTAGGTACTTTAATAAAGATTTTTAAACGTGTAAAATTTCCTATTTACACGTTTATTATAATTCACGCAACACCATATAAAAAACTTATAAAAATTATAAAAATAGAAAAATTACAAAAACAGAAAAGAATAAAAATATATAAAAATAAAAATAAATATTACATTTCTTTGTTTTAAATAAATTCAGTTTATCAAAAATTTACAAAAAACACCAACACTTTAAAACAACACATTAACCAGTTTATGCAAATTTGGTACAAAATCACTTTCATCCCTTGAGATATCGAGAATAATGTGAAATATTTCTGTGCAAATTGATAGATTTACCAAATAAAAATAAAAATTGAGGTATCGTTTTTTATGTTTTTTTTTGTGATTTTAATGTATGAAGCCATGCAACCGGTCAAATTACGTTGATTTTTAAAAAAAACTCGTTACGCGATGTTAGTAGGAAATTTTTGAAGGAACTGTTACATATTGTTAAATGAATGTTTGACTTTTTTTCATGAAAGAACGCGTGAAAACTGAACTTGATGTATTTTAATTTCATCATATTTTTATATACATATATTGAAAAATCACTAATATTTATTTTCACCCCCATGGGAGTTGAGCCCTGGGCCTCCAGCACGGTATCTAAACGCGCTTACCATAACACTACGGAGGCGGACAACAATAGAACCCGGAACCTCCAGTAAGGTAGCCCAGCCTGAACGGAAAACTTCTTTTCGTACAGATAATATAAAATATAGGTACATGGCAATGGCAGGCTTATTGCTGAGAAGTAATAACCTCCAACCAACCAAACATTAATATTTATTAATAATAATTCAATAAAACTTTGTCTTACACTCTCCTTATTATTTATGGTTCACTTTTGTGTAAAAATTGAACGATGAATGATAAGGATAGTGTTACATTACCATACCACAAAGTTAACAATGCTTTTAATATATTTACAAAATATGACTAATTTGATAAAAAAAAATACTTATTTTCATAATTCATTGATAAAGACATAGAAAGGAGAGTGAATGCTGGGAACAAAGTGAATGGTGCACTGAAATCAGTTATAGCAAATAAAAACCTATCAGCGGAAGCTAAACTGGCAGTGCACAACGGAGTCCTGGTTCCAACTCTAATGTATGGAAGTGAAACATGGAGTTGGCAAACGAAGGATGAAAGTAGACTGAATGCAGTCGAAATGCGATCTCTCAGAAGAATGTGTAACAAAACGATGTATGATAGATGTGCGAATAGTGAAATAAGGAAGGAATGCAAAGCTGAGATAAGCATTATCGATAAAATTAAGAAAGGTGTGTTGAGATGGTTTGGACATGTAGAACGAATGAGTGAGGAAAGAACGGTAAAACAAATTTATGAGGCGAATGTTAGCGGGAAAAGAAGCAGAGGAAGACCGAGAAAAAATGGCACGATCAGGTATGCCAAATACTTGAAAGTGGTCAGGTTAGGAGTCGTAACAATCGGCGGGTATGTATGAGGAGATGCATGAACGTGGAAGAGGCGAAGAATGTTTGCAAGGACAGAGTGGTGTGGCGCTCTATTCTCTCTGCCTACCCCTGCGGGGAAGCGGCGTGATGGTTAGTTAGTTAGTTAGTTATAATGATTATAACAGTTTACACAAAAATGTAAAACCAGGATTATAAGTCGTATTATTAAGATAGGTAAGATTTTTTTAAAGGGAACAAAGTGGGAAGAAGAAAATTAGTGGCAGTTAGTGTGAATATAAAGTACCTTCGAAGTCCCTCCTTCGGGAAACATTAGTGGGAGATTTCTCTTGTGTCTTTCGTGGTACTCGCTAGCATTATCCATTAGTTGGCGGTGAGCAAGGGTGGTCACCCCGTGAAGGTCGCTGACTCCGAGCATTATCAGACATAAAAAGGTTATGGAGATCGTGAGGAGGAAGATCCTGTAACAGTTAAGGTAAAGGTATTACGGATATCCATGGATATTCCTTTGAAAAATATTTTTTTTAATTTTGTCATATTGTATCTTTTTTAAAGTCTGCAGGTAGGATAGTAAGGAAAGGGAATGTAAATGTGATAAGTACGTCACCTACATCAATTGCAAACAAATATTTATAGAATTTATTTTATACTTGGCGGAATATATATTGAAATATACTTTCGTAATTAAAGCGAAGCTTAGTATTTCGAATTTTTCTGTTCATTTTTTTCTGTTCCATTTTGTCAAACATATATTCATACAACATCTCTCAGCGTGTTATTTTATATTGACGATTGATTTTTTTTTTATTTGAGACGCTTAATACATATGAGACGCTCTAATATATAAAACCTTTTTTCGTAATAAAAACACGCCGTCTGCCATTAACAATGATAAGTATTTCGTATTTTTCTGTTACGTTCAACAGATGGCGCTGCCATTGCGGTCAAACAAGTTTTTACCTTGATATTTAACAAATAAATTCAAGAATTACGTTTTTAAGTTTGCTGGATATTTGTGATATATTTTTCACATCTATCATCCCTATCCTTACTGCCCTACCTGCAAAAACCTCTAAAATAGAAGTACGTATATTTAACAGCAAGAACAGGATTGTTTTGCATTTCACAGGAGTTTGTTTCGTCGTTTTAATGGAAGGTTCTCTCTTTGTTAAACTTAATTAAAATTATAGTTTTAGTTCGATAATGATAATTCCTGGAACTCATCAAGGAAATCATCTAAAATTTCGTGCAATCCAGTGCTCCGGAAAATGGAAAATGGAAAATCGGACATACCATTACATTGACTTGCAAATTCTTTGGCAAACTTCGGATTCTCTCTGAAAATGGTACCAATAAAACGCGGGCAGAATTATACCCAAACTCCCATCCGAAACTTCTATCGCGCTTCTGTCAAAATAATATTTCTAATTACGTCTGACGTCATTTAGACTTAAGAAGGTGATTTGGCAATTAGAATTAATCAAAAATAAAAACTTTACAATTGCGATCAAGGTTATGATTAAATATACTCTGTCATCACTTGATTCCTATTTAGTTATTTATTGATTCGGCATCAACTTTGTGAAATGAAATATTCATATTTTTTTTTTTAAATTAAACACTTCAATAAACCATTTGATGAGTTTTATTTATATAAAAGACTAGTTTCGAAAACTTACAGATGTTTTCATGAAACATTGTTTCATTTTTTACCAGAAGATGAAAACATCTGTAAGTTTTCAAAAATAGTCGTATATTTAAATAAAATTCTATATATATATATATATATATATATATATATATATATATATATATATATATATATATATATATATATATATATATATATATATATATATATATATATATATATATATATATATATATATATATATATATATATATATATATATATATATATATATATATATATATGTATATATATATATATATAAATATAGATATATATATATATATATATATATATATATATATATATATATATATATATAATATATATATGTATATATATATATATATAAATATAGATATATATATATATATATATATATATATATATATATACATATATAAACATATATATATATATATATATATATATATATATATATATATATATATATATATATATATATATTTATATATATATATATATATATATATATATATATATATATATATATATATATATATATATATATATATATATATATATATATATATATATATATAATATATATATATATATATATATATATATATATATATATATATATATATATATATATATATATATATATATATATATATATATATATATATATATATATATATATATATATATATATATATATATATATATATATATATATATATATATATTTATATATATATATATATATATATATATATATATATATATATATATATATATATATATATATATATATATATATATATATATATATATATTTATATATATATATATATATATATGTATATACATATATATATTTATAAATATATATATATATATATATATATATATATATATATATATATATATATATATATATATATATATATATATATATATATATATATATATATATATATATATATATATATATATATATATATATATATATATATATATATATATATATATATATATATATATTTATATATATATATATATATATATATATATATATATATATATATATATATATATATATATATATATATATTCTTCTACTATTAGTATTACTCCTTCTACTACTACTACCGTCACACATGTTTTCTTCAAACTTCTTTCACTTCCATACATGAAGCCATCATATGGCGAATTCAGCAATTAAAGATAAGAAATTATAAATAATGAAAACTTGACAACTTCTTGGTTAAAAAAAATACTAATATTATTTTGATGGGCTTATTATAAAAATGACAAAAATAATACACTTAAAATAAACGATGTGACAATGATTTAAAAGTATCCATTACTGTCCATATTCCCACTGATATAAATTAAGAAACATATTCTACCTTCTCTTAATCGCTCAACGTCCCAACGACATAACTCAAATTAAATGTAACCTTCAACGGCGTTTGAAAATAATGCAAAATACATCAAAACACGTATGACAAAAGATTTTAAGAAAAAGTGGTATTTACCAAGAAAAAAATTAATTGAAATGAGTAAAAATGGATATATATATATATGGTAGTACGACATAGTAACTGCCGAATCGGTTAATGAAATGTTAGGAAAAGTCTAAAAACATACTCTATTGCCTGTGCCTTTTATTATAACCTAAAATAAAATGTATACCCACACACAGACCATGTCTTTGTGGGATCTTTTTTTGTATTAATACATATTTTTTTTGTACTTGTAATTTTATGATATATATGGTGAAATTCAAAAAGATTTAAAACTAAGAACAAAAAAATACCTGGACATGTTTAGTAATATTTCTCAATCCGTATAGCACTAACGTTCGTTCATAAGGGTGATATTGGTTCCGCCGGATGCGGACGTGTCAAATCACTACCCTGTGTACACACTATTTTACTTCACAGCCTCTCTCGCATAGCAGAGAGAAAAGTAAAAATAAAATATCCGAACAGTTGTTGTATTGTATCAGAAAATGGCAGCGTACTCGGTGTGTTTCGTCTCTAATTGGTGAAGTAAATCTTACACTGTATTGCCATATACTCGTGTCGCTATAACACGTATTTCGTGTCTTAGATGTCATTCAGCAGCACCACACATCACCCATTATTAACCTCATGACTTTCTGCATTCTTCGAGATTTTTTTTTTATTCATCGGTTGAATGATGGTTATTTGTTTCTTCTTGTAGATTCTGAGTTAGTGAATTTATGACAATTACTTAAAGCTTTTCATGTTTATTCGATGAAAAGTAAAGTTTATGAATAAAATTCTTAACATAATTTATATCGATTTGCGATTTTCTAGTTATACTTTGATTTTTTACTAATAGCTCCACATTATAAATCATCTTTAAATTTCTAAGTTTATTAACACTTTACCTTGTTTTCTACTTATTGTACTGTATGAATTTTACTATTTTTTACCTTTTTTATATAGATTACAAAATCTCGTCATTTACAAGTCTTACATATACATTGACTAATTAATAATATTACTTTATACAGTGTGCTACATGTATTTATTTTTTCGTGTTTGAACATCCATATTATTTGATGTGTCAGGAAACAAAACAGGTTCAATTTATATCTTAATTATATCTATAAGTATAATTCAGCATTTCGTCTAAAGATTTAATCAGTCTTAAAAATATATTTACAAAACATCTTTACACTTAATGGTTATAAAAATAGCTGTTGGGTTGTCCTTAAAATAGAGCCCGTCTCAACCACAACATTGGCATTCCTTTATTTCTACGACTTGTGCTAAATAATAGTCCTTTTACTTGTTAAATACACCACTCAGTCAAGTAGCTTTGTATGTAAAGGACACCCTCAATAATTGACGTAATATATTTCTGTTTGTGCAAAGGATTTATTATTTCCTCGCTAAACCTTTTGGCGCTACTTCTCATCAATATTCCGTTACCATAAACAGTAAAAGAAAACTTCAAAATCGATCGGAAAATGAGAGAAAACAAAAACAACGTTAACTGCTTTTAAAAAGTTTTTTTTACCTTTTTCTCAGGAAAACTAAATTAGAGTAATGGACTTTTTTATAGCGAAGTATTAGGTGATGGATGTTAAGAATATACATAGGAAAGGAACATTTCGAGATATGTTTATTTATCTTTTTTCATTCGTGAAAGCCATTTTGTTTTTCATGAAACTATTGTTGACTTTTTCACCAAATAATTTTAAACCCTTAAACTACGGCACATTCGTTAAATTTACGACGGGTATCCAATTCATAGGAAGCACCTAGGCAACACATATAAAGAGGGTAGTGACAACCAGCATGTATCTTAAATTTTTACTCATATTTTATTTTCGTATTTTTTATAAAATTAAAAAAAATGCACTTATTTATAAAAAGAAAAATGTAAACGTTTTTAGTAAAATGTAAGTTTTTCTTACCGTCGTAAATTTTACGAGTTCCGTATTATGGTACATTAAAACAAGTCCCGTAGTATATGGTCAACAAAAACGAAATTATTCAGAATTATTAAAGATGTGTCTTTGAAAATGTCAAGATTCCTATAAAAAATATTGTATGAAAAAAATCAAAGTTTAAAAATATTGTATTTTTATTTTTAATGAACATGAGCACGCACCATCCGAAAGTTTTCTTTTGATTATTCAGTATTTTGCAAACTTTCTAATTTAAAGTTGTAGTAAATAAATTAGTCGTTTAAATAGTAATTCCACAGAAAGCTTGTCCCCACGTATACAAATTCTACCCAATTTATTTCCATCTCCCAAAAGCTAGCGAACTTACAAAAAATGAAGGGAGGGCTTAGTTTTATTTACGACAGACTTAGCGACCAGCTTCCTTAAGTCCCGAGTCAAAAGGATTAAATTGCAAGAGGATAAAGAACGGGATCATGCGGAATAATGTGTAATTTATTGAGTCTGATCTAAGACATGTATAATTTTTCTGTTAAAACGCAAACAAAGGAAGGAGTGTATAACAAACCTTTGAAAATAAAACTCACAATTAATTATTAAAAATTATTACCATAAATTGACCGCCGATTCCATTGATGTCCAAATCTTTACTTTACATAATGAAAACCTAGAATTTATGAATATTAAGACCTTGATCTTTAATGAAAAACTTGTGATATTGTTTATCAACACGTTTTGGCTAGAAAATTCTTGTTTTAATTCCAAGCGAAAAATCGATCATTATAGTGTTAAATTACTTACATGCAATAACATTTTTTTCATTTAAAAAAAAATATTAAACCAGTGTTTCTTTTCCATTATGTATAATTATAATAATAATAATAAAATTGGATAACTTATATAGCGCCATTTTCGTAAAAAAATACCTCAAGGGCGCTTCACGGTGAATGAATTGTATATATATCTGTCAACACGTTTGTTTTGACATACATGCTATAAAAGCTCAAGTCGAATAAAAAAGCTTTCACGAAAACAAAATTAAATCACTAAATAATATACATCATAAAATTGCAGACATTTTCACTGCTTATTTTTAATGTGTTTTTTTTTTAATTTCTACATGAACATAAAACATTTTTTTAAATATTAATCGCTAGTTTCATACACATAGTATACAATATATATCCATGGCTACGAAGCTTGCGTCATTTATTCTTGAAAAATATTTTTTATATTTATTTGATTTGTCATACCCATGACATAATTATCTTAATTGGTTTATTTTCAAACCTTTCATATTATTGCAATACATTTCTCGAAGCTTAAGTACAGTAAACTTTTCAGTTTATCTGCAGTCGTAATAGCAGAACCCACTCTTACTAAGGGTTGAAATTAATTATTTCCTTTCAAAGCACATAGAATACACACAGGATTAAATATATGTATATATATACCATATACATTATGAACTTTTTTTTTCAAATTTATGAATCGCCCACCGCTAGAAGTACCTACATTGGTTGAGAGATTGAAAGGGATGACTGTGATAAAGCCTTTTCTGCCCTTGACAAATTGAACAGCCGCCGTAGGATTCTATTTAGGCCAACGTGAAGGGCGGATTGATAGCCAGCAATAAAAAAAGTTCCAATAATAAAAAAAGCCTCATAAAAATTCAGACCCGAAAAGTTGTTAAATTAAAATGAGGACTTAATTCCAGTGTAGTCGTCAATAACTGCCAAGTCTTGCGAAGGTCTTTCTGGCATAATATTCTTATTTTAAAGGTTACAAATTTTATTATGATATGTCAATTAATTTGAGAATCCTGCCTTAAATTTTTCTTATAAATAAGGATGACCTTTAGTAAATTATTCATTTTCGTTTCGAGGTCTTTTTATTCTTTTTAGTTATAAGAAATCACTAAAAGTTTTATGATTCCTGCTTCTGTAAAATTTCCTCAAAATGTTTTACATTAATGTATTTTTTAAGTCAGTTGATATCTAATTCTTCGGATGTGATACAAAAATTGTTTATTTATGATACACGATACACAATAGTTCAATTGATAAAATGAATTAAAGAGCTTTTGAATAAAATAGCTTTTTGACATTGGATAAATTCATTCTTTGGATAAAATAATTCGTTTTAAAGAAATAAAATATTTAATTGTTTAAAAATATTAACAAAAAAGCAGTTTATCGCTTAGATACACAAATATAACTTAGCGTAAAAGATAAACAACATTAAATGGGCTAGTTTTTCAGTCTTAATATATGCATATATCGTATGCAATAGCACAGTATGTAATAAAATACAAGTGCGCTAAAGACAATACATACAAATATCAAAATAATAAAAAATTGAAAGAAAAACATTTAATGATCAGGTGATTAGGATTTTATATAGTTGGAGAAATAACTATCCCAAGTTATTAATAATAATCAAACACAAATTTCAGTACGACAATACATCCGTTTTTTATGTTAATCTTATTTTAAAAAAGTACTTTCTTCTAACCCTTATCCGTACCCAATGATGCATAGGGCACTGTATCGCATTGACTTTGTTATCTTGATCGTTACTTACATGAAAGCAAGGTGATCACTATAGAGCTTCAGAGACCAGTCCAGGGTAATATAAAATGAATATTGGAGTTTAAAATCACAAATATTAATTTTCACTCCTCCTGGAAATCTAACCCGGGACTTCCAGAACGGTAGAGAAATACGTTAACCATTACACCTATGTGTATTGAAATATTTAGAAGCTCTCGAAATATTTTTAATTATTTTTTTAATTAATTATTATTCATCGCTTGGAGAGTTTACAATTGAATTCCAGCGTTTATTAAATGTACCATAAAGTTTATAGGTCCACGTGCGTAGTGCTCTATTCTACCATATATATTAAGGGTCCCCACCCCCGCTGAGCGGCTGAAGGGGTGTTTAGTAATAATCAACGGCACATCACGTCCGTAAACACATTCAAATGTAGTAACTCGGAATTCCGTACTCGACTATTCCTCAATGAACATCCTCAATTAACCCTCAAAGTATATATGTCTATTGAGACTTGTCGATCACATATCAAGCAAACTTCACATATCAAGTAAATACTTCATTTTACCCCTTAACGACTGTTACATAGATATATTTTAGATTCCTCAACAAAGACGAAGTATGTAACTTTTGACACTCTCCTTATCATTCATCTTTCACTTTGAGTAATTCCATTTTTTTATAAATCACAACTTCGGGACTACCGGTTTCAAAATAATCAATCCGAAACCATAAAGAGTGTTATATTTCCATATCACAAAGTTAATAAGTCATTAAATTTACAAAATATATGTATCTTTTTTATAAATCCTTCTCATATTGTGAAACATTTCGATACAAAAATTCATATGAATGTAGATATATATATATATATATATATATATATATATATATATATATATATATATATATATATATATATATATATATATATATATATATATATATATGTATATAAATATATATATATATATATATATATTTATATATATATATATATATATATATATATATATATATATATATATATATATATATATATATATATATATATATATATATATATATATATATATATATATATATATATATATATATATATATATATATAAACAGAAAAAACGACTGCTTTTATCATTTTACTTATTACTAAGGCAGGAAAGTGCATAGCCCGATATTCAATTTTCCTTAAACTAAGCAAAATTTAACGTAATTGAATTTCTTGCTTAAAACACCGTTTTTCTATTGAAAAACTAAGTTTTTCTTCGAAATAAATCTATGGTTTTGAAAAAAAAAGAGTCACTGAAAGGTAAGGAGTTTAAAAAAATATATAAATATTTTTATAGTACGAATTCTATATTTCTTTGTTTTAATTATATTCTTAATCAATTTACAAATCCATGACAATTTACATCATTTTAATACAATATTTGACTCTTGAAGTTTCAATTATAAAGAAGGTATATTTCATTTTTACCCTTACGCACCTCTTGAATACAAGCCACAAGACCTACATCAAGAAGAAGAAGATGAAAACCCTTACACACATCAGTACTTTTATAAGGTTGATGTTTGAAATGTTAAATTCAAAATTATCCAGAAAAATTATCGTAGGTTGAAAGCAGACTAAAGGGGTTTTAAGTTTTTTAGTGTATTTTCTTTACAATGACAGTTAACGATTACTTTTTGATACTTCAAAAATACTTTAGTAAGAATATAATCGTATCATTTCCAAGGGCATCATAAAAATATCGTGAGAGCAAAAATCGTTGAGTAACTGGGAATAATGAACTCTCGTTCATTTTTATTTGCTGAAATGAGGTTTTACAAAGTCGAGAAAGTCCCGTTAGATTCCTCGTTAATTGGATGCTTAAATATTGGACCATTCCGTCTTCAATATCTCAAATTTGTACCCACATTACAGCTCTGACAGTAACTGTGCGTGATCTAATCGAATTTCATCATCAGTGTTTACTTAAAACTAGTGTTATATCAAACATTAATATCCATTTAAACTTTGTGTAACAATTAAGTTGTTTATTACCAAATTCAAAAACCACTTTAATACAAGTATGTCTCCTCTCAGTGCCTTCTTTATCGTCTTATTTTCTGTAAAGTGCTCTTCGATAGATCATTCCGATATCATCTTAAAGGAAATCGTCGATTCGAAAGAAAATCATAAATTACCGCCGCAGAAAATTGAGGAAATTACTGAAAAACGCCTTCCTAGTTTGAACCGCGAGAAGAGGCAACTGATATTTCCTGTGCAGACCCTGTTACAGGCAAGTCATCTCCTCTATCTTCCTGTGAACGACGATAAAATTCTAACTTTATTTGTGTCCTGATATCGAATAAAGGATCTCTGACTTCTCTTTGAATCATTTAATATCCATTGATAAGTAACAGAGTATATTTCTGTAATGTGTTTGATTTTTCCTAGCCGTGGTCTTACGTGTCACATGCTGAAAAAATATGTAAACGTGATAAATTTTTATAATACATTTATGTAAAATATTTTATGTAATATATGATCAGCACACTCGGCCATCATACTGGAGGTCCCGGGTTCGATTCCCAGGGGGGTCAAATAAATATTTATAATTTTTTCACTCTAATGTTCATACAATATAACCCTGGACTGATATCTGAAGCGGAGGGCTGATCACCTTTCCTTCATGTGTAAATGCTCAAGATAACACTGCATTTATATGATGCAGTGGCCTTTGCACCATAGGGTGCGGATAAGGGTTTGAATGAATGAAATGAATTTTTTACAGTTAAAAATATTTATTTCTAACCAATTTATTTAATTAAAACTAAAGATAAATCAATAAAACAATTTTATCAAAATATGAGTTAAAAAAAGAGTTACTTTTTTATATAAAAAACAAAATAAATACAAGAGACTTTTATAAAAACACATATACGAGTATTAAGGAATTATATAAAATTTGCTGGATTTTTTTACTTGCAAAGACTTGTTTGCATTTACGTATTATTGAATTAAATTTGATTTTAGTTTAATGTACAGTTTAGAGGTTAGTTTATCTACTTGCGAAGCTAGAGGTTTGCGAAGTACAAAATAATCTTACTACAGAACATTAAACCTTAACGTCCTTAATCTCACTAACGACCATTAAAATACGAAAACATGTTTTTAGCTCAAATATTTGCCCACACATTTATATTTAAGTATTTTTTTTTGCATATAATAAAAATCTAATACGTGCATTGATATATAAATCTGCTGGTTGATATTACGAAATTCCATGCATTTCTGTGGCAGGTAGCGTCAATATCAACAGTGTATGAATGTGTAACTGTATGTTACCCTGGTAGTCTGAATTTTGTATATTATATTTACTGTCATTTTCCCGTTCAATGTAACACTACATCAATACAATGAAGTATCCTTTGTAATGGTTAGCGTGTTTAACTACTATGCTGGAGATCCCGGGTTCGATTCCCAGGGCGGGTGAAAATAAATATTGGTGATTTAACTCTCTAATATTTATTTTATATTACTCTGGACTGGTCTTTACAGCGCAGGAGATATCACCTTGCCTAAATGTAAGTAACAATCAAGATAACACTGTATCAAAACAATGTTGTGCCCTTTGCATCATTGAGTGTGATAAGCGTAAGAAGAAGAAGAAGACCCTTTGCGTAGTTGCCATATTTATTTGATGCATATAATTTTATGAATTTTAATAAAAAATCTAAAACGCGCATTAGTATTAAATATAAACCTGTGAATTGAAATTATGAGATTCCATCTCATTTATAAGGCGGGCAGCGTCAATATCAAACATCAACAGTGCATGAGTGTGTAACTGTGTAAATCTTATCTACTGTTATGTTACCCTGGTAGTCTGAATTCGTGTATAGTGTTTACTGTCACAGCGTTTCGTGTAATTTTCGTTCAATGTAACACACATCAATGCAATGAAGTACCCTTTGTACAGTTGGCATATTATGTGAAACCCATGACACAACGTTCATTTGCATGTATAATATTTGTATGTATATTTGTATATTTGTACATATACATATTGTGACAATGATTAAAGAAAACACTTCGTTTTTTACCACTTGAGTTTTATTATAGACTACATGTTACAGAAGTTAAACTTCCATCATTTAGGTCTGTATAGTAACAGACCTGAATGATGGAAGTTTAACTTCTGAAACATGTAGTCTATAATAAAACTCAAGTGGTAAAAAACGAAGTGTTTTCTTTAATCATTGTAACATGTCTTACCACAAAGTTAATGCCAAAACAATAAATAAAATATACATATTGTGTGTACGCATTCAAGTTTAAGTATTTTTTTTATTTCAGTACATTTATTTTTAATAAAAAAAATATTTCTATCCGTTAAGGTATCAATATTTAATATTGATGATATTGTAGTCATACAGGAGAAAGTGACCAAGTGCAGTTTTTAGAAAAACGTGATCATTGACTATTTGATATCTTACTAGCTTAATATTGCCCTGAAAAAAATCTTTAAGGATTTTATACTTAGAAGTATAATATGATGAAATGTTAAAAATGACTAATTGCATTGATGTTTATTTTTTTGCCAAGCAAAAGTGACTTAAATGGCCCTCCTGAACATTTTACGTTTTGTTAGGTGGCCACTTTTCCTATACGACTACGATATATTCAATAGATAACACAGCAATCGATTGACAACTTGAACAACTTGACAATACACATCTTTCCATCATATACATTTACTGCCTTATTTAATGAGCTTAAATATGTAATGTAATTGTCCGTCTCCGTAGTGTAATGGTCAGCACGCTCGGCTACCGCTCTGGAGGTCCCGGGTTCGATTCCCAAGGGGGGTAAAATAAATATAAGTGATTTTTTCACTGCCATATTTATTCAATATTACCCTGGACTGGTACCTGAAGCGGAGGGCTGATCACTTTTCCTTCATGTGTAAACCATCAAGATAACACTGCGTTTATATGACGCAGTGCCCTATGCACCATTGGGGTGCGGATAAGGGTTTTTATTATTATTAAATATGTAATTATGTTATCTGTTTACACAGTGTACTATCAAATTGCTAACCGAAATTGAACAATTCGTTTCGGGAATAGATTTAGCTATTTACACCACAAGCGAACAGTTGAATTGCAATCAATTCCGAAGTTGGCTGCCATCTCTTGTTCGCAGTATCCTGACAAATCCATATCTACCGAACTCGGAGAATGTATGGCTTACCTAACGGATCCAAGAACACAGTAATATCTGATTACATTATTTCAAACCAATCGCTTTTATTGGTCCTTTTGGCGCGGAAAATTCAAATAAACTCCAATTTTGAGAGAGGAACAATAAAGAAATTCCACGTTTTTTGTTTAAAAAAATAAACGAGAACTTTCGAATTGTTCGACGGACATAAATTTTCTTTCCGTAATATTGCCAGCGCTTGCTTGAAAGACAAATGGCCCCAGTCATTCCGAAAACGTTAGGTACCTGAGCCATACATAACGTATTGAAAAAATATTATAATTCATTCAAATAACGCGCGATATAGGACATTTAGTTATTTTTTGAACAGTTATTTTTGTGTTATAGACATGGGCGATCGAATGAAATAACGAGTTCTTAAAAAGAACTAGTTACTGAATTCGGTTACTTTATTTTTTTAAATTTATTTGGCAGTCATCAAGTGGAAGGATGTTTCTGTCAAAGTAATCAGTGCACAATTTTTTATTTTAATTTTACAATTCGACTTCAAAACTTTAAGCTGAGAAAATATTTGCAATATTTTTTGTGTCTAAATTTTAGTTCTGTAATTCTAGATTTTGCTCCATCTAAGAGTTATTTATATCAAGCTTTTTTGTCGATATCTTAGTATAGGTGAAGAAGAATGTGGCAATATGGGCATTTACCTATCATAGGGTAATGACACTCTACTAGTCATCGATCGTTCACTTTGTATAATACCACTTTTAAAAATAAAATGAATTTAAAAAATGAACGACAAATGATAAGTAAAATGTTATATTACCATACCACAAAGTTAACAATGCTTTTAAAATACAAAATATATCATAGGCTATGTGTTTATGTGATCACTTTATCCACGTGTAACATTCATCATTCTGGCCATAATTGACAACTATACTTAAAAGAAAATTAAATTTCAAAAGTTATATTTATGCTTTAATCAAAATTAGTTACTTACAAAAATATTAACCGGTTGAATGAATCGGTTAACCGAAAAAGTTACTTATTAGTCACATCTTTACTATACGAGCAAAAACATGTTATATAATGAAAAAACAACTATGTAGTTTTTTCACATATGTTTTATTTGACAAGCACTTGACAGTCAGCATGACGAGGATTTGTCCATATCAAAGACTATTCTGAGGAAACGGTTATCAGGGAAGGATAAAACGAAGCATTGGTGAGTCGGCAGGTCTCAAGGAAGAAAGGGAAGCAATCGGAAATTCAGGACAGGAGGACAACACATGATAGCAATCAAGTTGTTGAATAAAGGACATCCGTGAGAGTTATGATTCGGAGAACTATACAGGGTAGACAAAACATCACGAATTCAATCAACAGCGTATACAGTGGACATAATATCTATCACACATGTGAGGGGAAATCAGATAGCATTATAATTGTAAACGGATGATTCGGGTGGGTTGTACTTCAATGGCCAATATAAAGGAGGCCAACACACTGATTGATGAATCAGTTATATTATTTATTGAGTCGGCATTAACTTTGTGGAATGACATTAAAATTCAAATTCTAATATGACGTTAATTAATAATATGCTGTTTCAAAATACGTCGCCATTATTATCTACGTTTCCTTTTACAAAAAGTCTCGTTCCTTTACCTTCCCCTCTTCTTGATTTATTTCCCAATCAGCCTCTATATATTATGGTTTCTAGTTAAACACCAACTTAATTTAACAGAAGGGAAGCAAGATGAAAGCGGATTACTTTTAACACTAATTTATTCAGTTCTAGAAAATTACAATCAAGAAATATTTAAGAATAATCAGTTGAAAGACGTGTCGATCGGAGGACGGGCGGTGACGAAATGTGTCGGGCTGGTTTCCGCTCGCTGCGAGCTCGGTTAGGGTGTTCGGTTATGCTCGTTCATTCGATTGTCGAGTTGCCATAGATTGTTGTGGGTTGCCACAATATACCTTAGTATTTTTTGCTCTTTATTTTCACTTTTCACCCGTAGATAAAAACATTTTTAAATTTTTGAAACTAGTCGTGAGTCAATAATTAAAATTCATTAATCGGTATAAAACAAGTGTTTAATTTTAAAAAATATAAATACATTTACATTTTGGTATCTCAAGTTAAATGAAGAAGAATATGGAAATTAGGGTTTTTACAGGGCTTATGAGGCGTATTACTTACAGGGCTATAATAGGCTGGTTAAGTGATCACTTTACACGCTTGCAACATTCACCATTCTACTTATGATTGACGACCACACTAGGTACATAATTTTATTGGAACTCCTATATGTTTTGATCAATCTTGTGAGTCCATATGAGTTCAAAAAGGCGTCTTTGTTGAATTGAGGAAAGCTTTTATTTACCAGACACCCACTTATTTAGTTCACTATTATTAATAAGAAGAGTTCTATAAAATAAATAAAGATTTCAGAAAGAAATATTAACGACAGGCGCCGTAGTGTAAAATGATTTTTTTTAAAGTGTTTTGTAAAAATAGTTTAAAAATTACATTAAAAATATGAAAATATATTAATTGAAGCCTCTGATATAAAGGCTTTGAAGATTTTTTCTAAAAATAAAATGGTCGAAATTGCATTAAAAATTTTCAAAATATTAATGATAAAGTTAATCAATGTTAGGATAAGAACATCAATTAAAAAGAAATAAACTCTACATAGGTTTATTTATTTTTTCATGTCTCATCTTCAAAATCTAAAAAAACCCATTTCTTTCTTTTTTCCATTTTTTCTCTTTTTGAAAACATATGCTAAATTTATTTAATCACTAATTTTGGAACATTATAATTATTCTACATATATTTAATAAATAAACGTTTTTTTCAGTTCTCATTATGCGTGACGTCACCACTCGAATTGAAAAACTACAATATCGTAGTGAACCAAGGATTCCAGCTTAACTTCATTCTGCCCAATATCACGAGGCAACTGCCTAGTTCTTTCTTTTGGGTGCCTCCAGTCATCAACGCAAGGTCCAGGGAAAAAAGGGAAGAATCCTTTGTATTGTTGTATTCCACCAATTCGTGGGAAGACATCATCGCTCAGTATAACAACATTAAATCTGAAGATGTTTATTTATTTATAGAGAAGGCACTGGATGAGTAAGTACCTTGTCAATTAAAGATATCGTAGTCATACAGGAGAAAGTGACCAAGTGTATTTTTTTACAAAAAGGTGATCATTGACTATTTGATATCTTACTAGCTCAATATTGCCCTGAAAAAATCCCGAAGGATTTTAAACTTGGAAGTACAATATATTGACTTGTTAAAAATGACTAACTGCATTGATGTTTATTTTTTAGCCAAAGCAAAAGTGACCTAAATGGCCCTCCTGAACAATTTGCGTTTTGTTAGTTGGTCACTTTCTCCTCTGCGACTTCGATATAATTACTTTTTAATATTTTATAATGTTACTTATTATTTGTGAATGCTGTATTTCTAAAACGATATAATTTCATCGTGTGAGATAGATAAAGATATATCTTATGTAAAGAAAATACAGAGAATTTCTTTCGCAATATTTTTAGTGCGTCCGAATAATTGTTTGTCACAAATCAGGGTTTTCTCCATTAAAGAGTTATTTTTAAAAAAAAATGACATCTCATCAAAAATGAAGAATAATATGGAAGTATGGGTAATTGCAGGGCATACAATCTGTCATAGGCTGATTATGTGATCACTTTACACACGTGCAACATTCACCATTCTACCCATGATTAACAACCACACTTCTGAATTTTTTAGAGCTCCTATATTATATTACATAAATTAAAGGGTCTCTGCTTAATAAAAACTTTTTGAATTTAATGTAGATGGCTGTTGTGAACTCATATTTACTGTGGGTGTCAAAAAATATAGAATTCTTTGTATATATTCATTCAAAATAAGCCCAAATTCGAGCATGTTGATTGACACGTAACTTATTGATTTAGAATTTGTATACATGAAATATTGCAACAAGAACACAGTTCAAGACGGATGACAAAATGTCAATTGCCCTTACAGGCTTTGAAGGGATGTTACAGATGAAAGAAAGTAAACTTTCTTAAGAAAAAGTGAGGTTTTGGTAAACGATACCAGTTTCTTTTACACATATGGGCACGCCCACACTTCGAAATGTTGCGTTAGTGGTCTAAAATTTTCCTTCTAAGATGGCACACTAGTACATAAATACGAAATTTATTCCTATTTTACGCATAAAAAATAATCACGTAAAATTGTCGAAAGGTACGAGTTGACGAATTCTGTCTGACACTGAGTCACATTTATTTTCATGGTGTTTTATTTTAATTTTAACACATGTATTTTATGTGTTCATATACTATTTAAAAATCTAAATATTTGTGTTGAATTTGTGATTCATTAAGTTTTCAAAATGCGGGTTTTATTTCTCGTTTTGATTATTGTGACAAAAGTTTCGTCCTTGTTATACTTCCATCCAAGGTTTTCATAAATATGTCCAAAGTTTGATTATTCAATCAACTTCCTTTTTTCAAATAATATCTGAAAACCTTCTTAAAAAATCCGGGTTTATGATATTAGTTAAGCGACCCCGTGTACCTCATCTTCTCTGGAACCCTTTTTGTCCCATCGAGATCTTTTATAAAGTTTATTAGGCTAAGAGAGCTCTTTAGTGGTTTTTAAGGGAGAGATTGAAGTAGGTAGTTAAGGAAGAATATGTCTGCTTCAAATTACTTAAGGGGTGATGTTTTGCAAAAGTTTTACATATTTTTTTCAATTTCTAACCAAGTTATGAAAGGCATTTGCATTAATTATTTTTGTGTACTACTTTTGCAAGGATTTTCTTTGATTATATGATCATGGAACTTTTCAGCAGTTGATAACTTGAAATATGTAAATAAAACGGAAAAGCCTGGGTTTTTATCGAGAAATTTTGGCAAAATTTTCATTATTTTTTATAATTATGAGTTTTCTTTAAATATCTTACTCGTATAAACCATTAATTATAAAAACTTCAATGTAAAATAAATACACGTTCATGTTAGTCATAATAAAGGATTTGTCAAACGATTTTCTTTATTTTAAAATTGATACATAGTTTTACACTTATTTAAAATAATAGGAATGCAACAAACTTTTTTTTAAATAATATTTATTTTATCATTAACATTAACTTAAAACAAAAAATTGGAGCTAGAAATTTACTTCGCAGTTCTCTAATATTTCCTAGTTTGTTTTGAAATACATGATTTGTAAGTAAAGAGTTCATATGAAAGTAATATGAATACCATTTAAAAGTTTTATTTATACATAATACAGAATTTCCAATGTTTCTAAAATTTATTTGGAAAATTGAGAAACATTTAAAGAAAATGGTTGTAATTTTTATTGTTTCTTTTAAGACATATTTTTTTGAGAAAACTTATATTTAGCCGAGACCTTTTTTTATTGATGTATGCACAAGTATTTGGACACACTCAAAACGATCTAAAAATACAATTGTTTTTTTTGTTCTAAGAAAAAAAAAAAAAAAATATATATATATATATATATATATATATATATATATATATATATATATATATATATATATATATATATATATATATATATATATATATATATATATATATATATATATATTTATTTATTATATATATATATATATATATATATATATATATATATATATATATATATATATATATATATATATATATATATATATATATATATATATGTGTGTTTATTATTTACAAAAATACTTAAATTTCATACTATTTCTGTGAGCCTAAGCGGCTCATTATTGGAAATAGGTATCAAATTGTGGTATAGTGGGTTCGAACCGAGAAACTCTGACTCATGAGTCTGCGACAGTAACTACGGGACTACATCCTGACACAGTATTTAATGGACATCTGAGTTTAATGGATTTAAGTGATTTCTCTCTTTCCAGATTCAATGGTTTCCCTGTAATGGCTGCTTCAAATCTCAAGTAATAGATTTTCTTTTTTTTTATAGGAAAGGTTATAATGGAAGCGCTTGCTTGCTGCACGCTATATGCCACCTTGCCGCCATTCCTCTTCACCAGGACAATGATATTCTTCATGAAATCGTGCAGTTTCTTCTCACGTAATTATATATTGTCCACAAAACTTCTATACCAAAAATACTTATCCTCAATTATTGTATATATTTTTTTAACACTATTTTTTTCATCAGTCTGCCTCCGTAGTGTAATGGTTAGCATGTTTAGCTACTGTGCTGGAGGTCCCGGGTTCGATTTCCAGGGGAGGGGATGGTGAAAATAAATGTTGGTGATTTAACACTCAAATATTTATCTCTTAATTATTCTCACGGACACACTTTATCACATTTAAAAAAAATCATGTTACATAATTATGTTATTATAATTACAAAATACCTCAGTTTATAAATAAAATTGCCTAGATCTCAATTCACTGTTTAAAAAAAAGCATTGTTTTTCCCCTTCGTATATTTTTTCACATTTCAGCTATCATTCATGATTTTTAAATACAATATTTAAAACCAAATAGTCCATTGAAATTATTTATTTTTATTTTCTAATTATACTGATGTGATGTACATATGCACCACACTGCAGCAAATAGTACTGCAGGTGTTATGTTATGACTTCTCTTTTAGTTGGACCAAAAGTTTGTTGATTAATCAAATTAAATTCAATCACTTTAAAGCACTACTTTGTCATTGATTTGATTTAGAATTTTATTCGTTAGAATTAGTTTTTAGAATCATTTTTAAAATAAATAAAAACACATTTATTTTTCTTAAAAGTAATGTAAGATCTGGGACATCCTATACTGTTTTTACTTCTACTAATAATATTAACCAAAAAAAATATTAAATACACGCAATAAAGTAATGGTAGGTACTAGAAGCGTAATGGAACAATAAATTTTCTATGTTTAACCAATTTTTCAAATTTTGCAGCACTCAAATCGATTGCTGATCATTTTCAAAAGTAGGTACTTAAAGAAAGCACCTAGTTTTTCATTGGACCCTTGTCATACCTTTCTAGAAGGATTGCTGTTATTTTCATGAAAAATTACATTTTTGTGGCAAATAATTGTTGATAAAGAAGACTGAAAAAACCAATCCAACATTTTGGCAAATAATAAGTGTTGCATTCTTAATTCTTATATTTTAGAAAAAAACTGTGTTATATATATATATATATATATATATATATATATATATATATATATATATATATATATATATATATATATATATATATATATATATATATATATATATATATATATATATATATATATATATATATATATATATATATATATATATATATATATATATATATATATATATATATATATATATATATATATATATATATATATATATATATATATATATATATATATATATATATATATATATATATATATAAATATATATATATATATATATGTATGTATATATATATATATATATATATATATATATATATATATATATGTATACCTGTGTTTTTATGTACATAAGTGTATAGACACAATAAAAAGATGCATTTTCTTCACGTCCGATTCGCCATATTAAACATCAGAAAAGTTTTCTTATTCGAATTCATTTTTGTATTTTATCCACATATGTACATGAAAACATGTTTTGGAAAAGAATGTGAGACATATCAGGCATTCCAGAGTTGGGTTCAAGAGAGGGTTTTGTGGAAAGCCAACTTCCGATTCCTTAGATCACGACTTTGAATGAAACCACATCTACCGGAAGTTTTGCGTTTTTAAAGGCATATACATTTTTGTCAGCCTGTGAATAATATCGCAAACTGAAATGTTCTCGTATCGTTGTCGACACGTCCAACAAATAAAGCCGGATCCTTAGAATCCTTCACGAAAAAAGGATTTAAAGTCCATTTTGGAGTATGCCTGGAAAATAATGAATAATCTACAAAAACGTAAAAAGACGTCACGCTTGAAATTAAGCAATTTTATAAAATTATTTTGTATGCATTTTGTTTTTTTTTTTTTTAAATAGGGATACAGTTAGCTACATTGAGTGTATGAACTAATAAATTAATAAATAGATTAATAAATATGCTACTAGTATTTTGTCCGCCTCCGTAGTGTAATGGTCAGCACGCTCGGCTACCGTTCTGGAAGTCCCGGGTTCGATTCCCAGGGGGGGGGTCAAATAAATATAAGTGATTTTTTCACTGTAATATTTATTCAATATTACCCTGGACTGGTACCTGAAGCGGAGGGCTGATCACCTTTCCTTCATGTGTAAACGATCAAGATAACACTGCGTTTATATGAAGCAGTGCCCTATGCACCATTGGGGTGCGGATAAGGGTTTTATTCATATTTTTAATATTAATAAATATGCTACTAATACCACTCTAGATTAATAAATATGTTACTGAAATAACACAAATGTTATTAAACATTCGCAAGTATCTATGCAAACAAAAAAGTAAATACACGTTTGTTAAAAACTAAAATCTACAGTTATTAACCGGTTGCTTTGAAAGTTTAATACAACGGTGCATTAAAATATTCGAGTTTTCTCCTATATCTGTAACAGAATAAAACATGGTTAATTTGGAAACAGTTTTTTTAACGTAATGACGGTGCCATCTGTTGAACGCAGTAGCAACATTAAACATTACTGATGGTGGACAGCTAACTTATTGACATTATTCCCATATTTATAAAAGTTAAGCTTGAGTGTCAGGTTGTGGTCCCGTGGTTAGTGAAGCAGACTCTTGAATCAGAGTTTCTCGGTTCGAACCCACTCTACCACAATTTAATACCTCTTTCTAATAAAGAGCAGCTAGGCTCACATAAATAGTATAAAAATTAAGTTTTTTTTGCATATAATAAAAACACACATATTTCTTTATAAAATAAAACAACTTTACTTTAACCACTTTTTATTGGTACACTTTTTTCAACTGGTTTCGACAAGAACCTTATCATCATCAGGGTTTATGTACTAATTCTAAAACATTGAAATACTCATAGTTAGGTTATAGTTAATTACCCTTCCCTTACGATACCAAAAACTTCCACGCACTCCGTACACCATATGAAAATGTGATTTAAAAACAGTTTTATTTCAATTTTATAAAATATGCCACAAAGTATCTGCGAAAAACATTCAAAACATATATTTCTCTTAATTTAAAAAAAAAACATCAAAAATGAACCCAATTTCACAATGTACTTTGAAAAATGACTATGGGTACTTGAATATTAATTAAAATTGTTAAGTAATTGAATTAATTTCTAATTCCAGACCTTCGGAACACGGGGCGGATCTCCACGCCGTAAGGGGTGGTGACGTCACGTGGGCGCGGCATGCCAGCGATTACTACGTCACGCGTAATCCGACTCCCTTTGAGGAATACCTCAAGGCAGAAAATGTCGGAAAAACCACTGGAGGGTGTGATTATGAATATAAAAGTTGTCCAACGTCACCATTGGATCATCTGACTGAACTTTTATACGAAGGTGTAGATGATGATGATTATACATAAATAAATAAATATTATAAAACTTTTTAAAAGGTTCAGAACGCGACCGGTCACGCTAGAGGCCGCATATTTTTCATCATCTTTAAATGAGATGTCAAAAAAATGTTCATAATTATGTATTTGTTTGGTATCTTTTGTATTGTTTTATAATGTTTCGTGTTGTGTTGATTTGTTGATGATTTTAGCAAATAAATAAAAAAAATACTATTAAAAACAAAATGATTATCTGAGAAAGAAGAGTCAAAAAAATATTAATATTAATAATAAAATAAAAATTCAAATTTACTTTTTTGTTTTTTTTTTACTTTGAACTCAAATCACCCTAGCGTAAAAAAGTTTTATTTTCTAGAGTAGTAAGTGATTATGTAAAATAAAACCCATAAAAATATAATAAAAATAAAAATAAAATTATTTTATGACGATGTTTATTTTCAAATAAAGAAATAATTTTTACATAAATGCCTTATGTTTCATAGGTGTGACTAACGGTCAACTAAGAGTATTACTTTTTATTGGGTGGTATTCGTTATTTTTCTGATTAATTTTTCTTTCCAGGTTAAAGTTTTCATGTCAAATCATTTCATATATCACTCACTCTTTTCAACAACTCCGTGTATCAAAAATCGCCAATTTTAAGTTGCTTATGTTTTTGGAATGCTCAGAAAATGTTCTATATCTCAACAAAAGCGGCATATTTTTAACTTAATATTTACCCGCTACATGGCAGAAAGTGTTGTTTTTGCATTTTGAAGAAAAGGTATTGTTTAATTATTTTTTTTAATATACTAAATATTTTTCAAATGCAGAAAAAACATTCAGGTTTTACCTAAAAAAATCTGCTGTACAATATTATTCAAGATTGATATTTATTTTTAAAACATTTTATTATATTTTTAAACATTAAAAACGATCCACCGGAAAAATCAAGTTTTTGATAAATGACGTTGTTGAAAGGAGTGAGCGATATCTGATTATCCAAACATGGACTCGAGTCCAACCTCAGAAAACATTTCAAGTAAGGATTCGTCACATTCAGGGAAAAGCTGTTCGCAGTCAGATTCTTCATCAGCACCAAGTTTCTCTGCAGCATGGTACTCGTTATCTGTGTGCATGTAGACTTTTTCATCGCTTGTAGATGGCCTGATGAAAAAAAAAGATCGTGAGTTAAGGCTTAATTGTACTCTTTACATACCATAAATTGCAATACAGCATTAATACAATATTTTACAAGATTTCACAATAGGTATTCCGCATTTCAGACAGTTTTTAATTATTATGTTAAGGACTAATATAATGTATTTATAGATTCAGCGTATTGTATTTCATTTTTGAAAATACCATATTAAGGCGAAACAATTATCACAAATTTTATTTTAATATGTTTTTAACAATAAAATACAATTTATTAGACTCTTAAAATCAGTGTTTGATTTTAACATTTAATATAATATAATAAAACTCTTATCCGCACCCGAATGGTGCATAGGGCACTGTTTCATAAAAAGTGTTATCTTGATCGTTTACACATGAAGGAAAGGTGATCAGCCCTCCGCTTCAGGTACCAGTTCAGGGTAATATTGAATTACAGTGAAAAAAATCACTTATATTTATTTGACGCCCCCTGGGAATCGAACCCCGGACCTTCTCATGATAGCCGAGCGTTCTGGCCATTACACTACGGAAGTGGACAATAACATAATAACATTTAATAGGTAAATTAATATTTTTCTGTTAGAATATCGCTAAATTGAGATGATAGATTTAACTCGTGTTATTATAAGGAATATGAGTATGTTGGAGACATATTGGTAACAATAACATAGCCACAATCATGTGCACACCCGCATAGTTTGGCAAGGGGATTCTAAATTTGTCTCTTCTAGAAACCAGTCACTCACTTAGAGCTAACTAGTTATACTTATTTATAATAAATCTAAGTCAAATACTTGCGACTTATTACTGATTATCTACTTAAGTACCTTACAATATCAATCTCAACCGTGAAACGAATATAGTGCATAAAATGCATATTTATATTTTTAAATTAAAACTATCCGTACAAGCATGTTACCCAGATAAAATTATATAGCTTTATTTTATTAAAAACAAAATAATATTTTTAGTATTATTTCTGTAAAAAAATCATAAAGCAGTTTTATACATCTGTAATTAAAAAGTAAAACTATCATAAAAAGTATGTCATTTGATTTACTGTTATTTTCTTCTCTCAGTGACTTCTGGCTACTAAAGGAAACAATTTATAACCACCTTATGTTTGGGCAACGCTCAATTAATCACTCTATTCAAAATATCTATTTTATATTTAATACACAATCTAACGATAATATGTATATAGGAAATAGGGTGGATTTATTTCTTTAATTCCGTTGTCGCTCGTACGACTGATGAATCCTTGTGAACCATGAATATTGCCCTATATATTAGGTAAGCAACCCCTTTGATTAAGGAAGATTTACTTATATGCAGTGGCGTGCACAGAAAATTGATTAGGGTGGACAGTAGAGGTAGGTAGTAAGGTAAGCTAGGTGCTACTTACTAGTATGGGCAGTAGAGGAGGGTTGTAAGTAAGCTGGTACTACTTAGTAAGGTAGGGTAGGTACTAGTTGCGTTTTTATACGTCATGCGGGTAAGTTATGATAGGCACTGCTTTTTTGCCTATATAGAAGGCACTCCCCTGCTTATATGCATATATACCAGTGGTGAACCGTGAATTTGCAAAAAAGGAAGCAATAAATATGTTTTGTAAGTTTTCATTCATTCAAGGCGCAAGTCTCTATTGTTATACTAATTTTTACAAAATTGATGTTTATATATAATATGTTAATGAAAGTTCAGAAAGAACGGTCAAACAAATGTTTGAGGCGAATGTAGCAACAATAGAATGTAGAATGTAGTAGGCAATAGAAGAAGAAATAGATATGAAGGTAAACTTGGCGTGATCAAGCTATTGAAACACTTGAATGTACCCGGGTCAGATGTTAAAATAATGGCGGATATGTATTAGGAAATGCATGAACGTGGACAAAGCAAACAATGTTTACAAAGACAGATTGGTGTGGCGTTCTTTTTTCTCTAAAAAAGGGTTTTGATTTCCAAAACAAACAATAAAATATTACGATTATATTGTTTCATAGCTGTAGTAGTTAGATATATATTAGATATTCATTAAGAAGTAACGTTTATGTTGATTTATTTCGAGTAAGTAAGTACTTCTACAACTTCTACGGTCATATCGTTTTTCCATGAGGAGTAGGCTGAGAGGATTGAACGATACACTCTTCTGTCCTGACATACACTCCTTATTTCCTTCACATCCACGTCCTCCGATTACGTAGACTTTTAACACCACCAAATTTCAAGTCCTGATTGATATGATCGTGCTAAGTCTTTTGTAGCCACCCTCGTCTGTTCTCCCGCTTACATACGCTACATATACTTTCTTAGTCATTTTCTCGTTATCTATTTGCTCCACATGTCCATACTACCTTAAAGAACTCTAGAAAGCTTGAAATGATCGCTTTTAGAGAAAACACGTCCCTGGTATGTACCCATCCGGCAAACGTAGTGCTTCAATTGCCGCCAACCTCTCACCCCACCGTGATGTATGTATTATATTACTCACGTGAAAATTATATGAACCAGTTCACCGAGAAGTCCATTTCTATATGTAAACGGAGTATCAGCCGCCTCACATATGGTCCTCAGTAAGCAAGCACGACCATTGAGTCCATTTCTAAAATAACAATTTACATAAAGTAAATTTTTAAACAAGATATGTACTAAACGATCTTGATTAGTTCATTAATCGTGAATAACAAATGAAAAATCAAAGTACCAGATTGTGTAGCCGAAAAGATATTTGATATCATTTTTTTAACCATTTAAGGCTACTAATGGGTTCTATCAGCACAAAATTGGTATTTGGTCTAATTTATATATTTTGAATATTGAAATCTTTGTGGATCATATCGATATTTTATTCTGAGAAATAAAAAGACGTTGTTTTTTTATCCACTCACATTTTTACTAACAACCAACTAGTTTCGACAACAAAGGTTTTTGCCGAAACTAGTTGGTTGTTAATAGAAATGTGAGTGGATCAAAAAACAAAGTCTCTATATTTCTCAAAATAATATAATTTATATGTTTTTTTATATTTAAACTTAAAAGGTTTTTAAAAAAAAATATTTTAAACATGATTCTTTTTCTTTCAGTATGACAGTACTAGTGTATGTTTTAATCTCATTCCATGTTTATAGACAAAATATAATACCAAATCGACATGGATAAGCAATCGATTATATTATGAATTTGTAAATCTTTGCTAGATCTACAACTACGTAAAAAAAATTATTAATCAAGAGTTTTTAATTTTAAAACTTACATTTCCACCATGTTCTCGAGCATTTTGTAAATATCCCATCGCGTTGTTTTCGGAATCTTATCTAAAATTTTTTCTCTCTCTTGTTTCCTAACTTCCATTAAATATCGCTTATACTTCTCATCATCTGCAATTATTCCACCCTCCGAGTAAATAACATTTCTTTCCAGTCCGCCCCCATTCCAAGAATTTTTCATTGAATTGTTTCCATTACTTTCTATAATTATATTTATATTAGTATCCTCTTCTCCGCCTTCTTTTTTCCCTGTTGCTGTGTAATTACTCTCCGCAACTGCTTGCTTCAAATTTCCGTGTTTGTTTTCTCTCTTTGAAATCCTCAAGTTTCTAGCGCTTCTCTCCGCTAAGGAAGCGGAATTAAACATGTTCGTAGAATAATCAGTCGCGACTTGGGGGACGTGATATAAAAGTTTTATTACATAGCCGATGGTGACTGATTGATCTTCCAAATCCAGGGGTAAACCGAGGCCAATGATAAACTGAAGAATAAAAAAAAATAAGAAAAAAAAATGTATTTATACACATATATATATATATATATATACCGTAAAGTGGGTATACTTTGCACCATGGGTGATACTTTGCACCACCTTCTGTAAAGAAATTGTAGAGCTGGTCATCTCTGATACATGTCATTTTTCATTCTACTTTCTATTGTTTCTGATAGATGGCACATCAATCTACTTTTTAGTTTACAGAAGTAACAGTCGGTCGCTATTGCTTCAATGCGTTTTTCCTGTCCGAACGTAAAGAAAGTTTTCTGTCTGAAAATTGTGTCCGAAAAAATCCAGTGGAATCAGTATACTGAAACTAGTTACAACAAGTGAGTGGTCTCTAAATCGTAGGTAGATAGGCCCTGCTTTTCTCAAATGCTGTATTTTTTAGTTACGTTGTCAAGTTTATGTAAAAATAATATTTTTTTAAGAACTGACTTGTATTGACCACATTTGGGGTAACATTGCACCAAGTGCAAAGTATCCACAAAAGGCCATTGTTAATTAATTTGATGAAAAGTCTTAAAACGGCTAATACAACTTGACATGTTTGCTCAATATCTATTGGTTTTGTGTACTTACTTAATTCCTGATGGTATATTTTTTTCAAAAATGTCAAGAACACACAAACAGCGGCCTTATGCCAGACGATACTGCGATTTTACACCGAAGAGAGTGGAGCAGTGTTTGGAGGCCATTCGAAATGGTACAATCAGTCAAAGAAAGGCCGAAGAAATTTTCAAAATCCCCAGAAGGACGATTAACTATAAACTCAAAGGTCAGCACACAAAACCTGTGGGAAAACCTCCGATATGTGACACAAGGGCGAAGAGCAATCCTTCGTAAACTGCATAGTAGACATGAGTGAGTACGGTTTCCCAGTGAGTGTTTTTAACATTCGCTACATTCTAATAGCCTATTTGGATAGATTTGGCAGAAGAGTACAAATATTAAAGAACAACGTACCAGGCTCTGAATGGATAAGATCATTTTTGCAAAGACATAAAACCTTGACTGTTGCTAAAACTAGTCAGTTGCTTAATCGGTTGCCATTAAAAGCGTATGACGATGACGTGCGCCAGAGTTTTCAACAGTTTTTGGAAGAAAACAGATTCAACCCAAAGAATTCAGTCTTAAAACGCAGGAAAATGATACCGATAGAACCAGGTAAGAGCATTGCTCACGATCCAAATGTCGAAATGAACGTTGACGAGACACAAATGCTACCTAAACCAACTACATCAATGATCCCACCTTCCGCATCGAAACTTCCAGCATATCTAGCATTAACTGATTATAGTTCACACGGAAGCTTTGAGGAAGAGGGAGAAGAACAAAAACGATGACTGAAACCAGTTATCGTATTTGTTCTTCCGTTTCATTAGGACCAGTAAAAAAGAAGGTGGGAAAATGTCGTATTTCATTATGAAGGAGAAAAATTTCCGGGACAGATTTTGGAAATAAAGCAAGACGGAGCTGTTGAATCCATGCAGGAGAGTCTCAAATCGTGGAAGTGGCCGATGAAGGATGACTTTCTTCAATATTCTTGGAAGGATGTAGCGGGTTCCATAAAAGAACCGAAAATGCAATCCAAAAGAGGTTTCTTTACCGTCCCGGAACTTGACCATATTTAGACCTAATTTAATTTTAATTCCTATTACCTATATAGTACGATATGTTTTAATATCCACCTTTTATTTTATATAATTTTAAACCTTCAGTATTGAAAAAATAAACATTTTTGTTAGATTTTTCAATATTTTAAAAAAAAAAATTCTATCAAGTGTCTTATTTTTCCATAATTATACAATATTATAATCTGCATTTAGTGAACTGTGAGCCAAAACCCTTCATAAGGTGCAACAAAACTTGTAGGATAGCCTTTACTTTGCATAAATTTGGATTCTAGTACAAAAAGTGTAGAGAAAATATCATGGTGCAAAGTTGTACTTTACCCCGGGATACTTTGCACCAAAATATAAATATAAAAAAAAATACAGGCAAAATAGATAAAAATTTAAAAACGTATCTGACATGTTACAGGTATGTGTGTTATTACATTGCAATAGTTGAAACCTCAGAAAAAGTAAAAAACCTGATCTGAATAGACAATTTTTTGAAAAAATGCAGTATTTTGGTGCAATGTATACCCACTTTACGGTATATATATATATATATATATATATATATATATATATACATATATATATATATATATATATATATATATATATATATATATATATATATATATATATATATATATATATAAATATATATATATATATATATATATATATGTATATATATAAATATATATATATTTATATATATATATATATATATATATATATATATATATATATATATATATATATATATATATATATATATATATATATATATATATATATATATATATATATATATATATATATATATATATATATATATATATATATTTATATATATATATATATATATATATATATATATATATATATATATATATATATATATATATTATATATATATATATATATATATATAATATATATATATATATATAATATATATATATATATATATATATATATATATATATATTTATATATATATATATATATATATATATATTATATATATATATATATATATATATATATATATATATATATATTTATATATATATATATATATATATATATATATATATATATATATATATATATATATATATATATATATATATTCAAATACTTGTTCACAAAATCTGGATTATCTCCAATTACAGGAGTTATTTTCATATTATTTTTTGACATCTCATCAAAGATGAAGAAGAATATGGATGTCTGGGCATTTACGGGGCTGACGACCGTCATAGGCTGGTTTGAGTGATCACTTTACACACGTGTAACATTTACCAATTCTACCCATTATTGACAACCACACTACTCAAATTCTTGGAAGTTCTATATATATGAGCCAATTTAGAAACCTTGTTCTTGAATCACTAGAACTTCACTAGAGACATCTATTGGTGAGATGTAAAGAAGCTTTTTACTAAGCATAAAATTGAATTTGCTTTGCTTATATGTAGTGTATGATATTATTTATGCTAGTATAATAATTAGATTATATTAGCATAAAAAAATATTCGTTTACGAATACTTATGTATAAATAACGAAGAAAATTATACCTGAACCCTCGCTGGATCACCACTAGGATACAATAGGTACCTCTTTTGTCTTTCTAGAATAACTTCATCGTCTGTTTGGTCCAGGGGTGAGGGCGGAGGGAGGGGGGCATCGAAGGAGGAGTATGACGTCACCCAGTGGAAGTAACTTAACAGTATTACGTGCAGAAAATATTGTTTCATGCTTAACGTGAACTGAAAGTAATAATAAATAAGGCAATAAAAAATACAACATTTTGAGTGTGTCCAAATACTTGTTCGCAAAATCTGGATTATCTCCAATTACAGGAGTTATTTTCATATTATTTTTTGACATCTCATCAAAGATGAAGAAGAATATGGAAGTCTGGGCATTTACGGGGCTTACGACCGTCATAGGCTGGTTTAAGTGATCACTTTACAAAAAATAATACAATAAAAAATAATGTTATATA
>NW_028280955.1:0-7500 GCF_059751285.1 Brachycentrus maculatus | reverse complement strand
AACAGCTGAAAATATTTAAAAGCTCGTTGTACCTAGAATATTTTATAGACGATTAGTATTGTAGGTATAAAATAATAATTATCATGTATAAAATGAGTAGAAAATAGAGTAATGTAATTATTTAATGATTGGCAGATTTGTGTTATATCTCCACTAACAACAATTGATATGATTAAACGACTTTTCAATGTTTATTAATTTTTAAATAAAGTAGTTTGATTGTTTTTAAAAAAAAATTATCGATTTAATTTAGGTCAATGATGTGTAAAAAATCATTATATAATGAATACTTAAGGCGTCTCAACTTGATTTGAAACACGTAGGTACGAGTATATGGAAGTCTTAGCATCCCAAGGCTTACGACCTGGCATCTGGCAGGCTTGAGCGATTAATGTGAAATGAAACATATTATAAATGTGAGTTTTTAATTTATTTTCTTTTCCATTTAATAAATCTGAGATACAGTAAATGCTTGTCCAGGTACAGTAAGAAAATAAATAATTGACCAATCAGGAGGGCAAAGTATATTTTTTACTATTATTTATTGATTCGGCGATCACTTTATAGTAATATCTATCCATTTTCACTTTACTTGGTGAGGTGGTAAATACCACCAATTTAAATTTCAGTTTTAATTGGTATATACAGTGGTATTTTCCAAATAAAACTGAAATTTAAATTGTGTTTTTGATTACTTTAAAAAAGTTTGGTATTCTTACATTATGTAGTTCGCATTGGTTTTAAGTTCGGTATTCCCGCATTATATATTTCGCTTTGGTTTTAAACTTCGGTATTCCTGCATTATATAGTTCGCTTTTATTTTGAACTTCGGTATTCCTGCATTATATAGTTCGCTTTGCTTTTAAACTTCTGTATTCGTGCATTATATAGTTCGCTTTGGTTTTAAACTTCGGTATTCATGCATTATATAGTTCGTTTTAAATTTGGAATGGGAAGTTGGGGCAGAACGCGTGGGGGGGGGGAGGTTTGTTTGTATTTTCTTTGACTTCTGAATGAAACAGAGTAGTCAAAGTTCCAAATCCAGATCAAAGACACCTGAATAAAATTCATTCAAGCAAACTATTACTAAACACAAGGTAATAAAAAAAAACAACCAATTTCGGATCACCTTTCCAACAACCTGGCTCCATCCCAACTTATCGTCTCTGTAGACTCTTGGGTCAGCTCACCTCGTCTTCAGGTCCTTTATCATAGACGACGTCACCTAGGCCATGTCAATTTTGGAACCTTTCCTTGGACTTGAACCTTCTGGAATCCTGCATGTTGGCCCTGACACACACACACACACACACACACACACACACATATATATATATATATATGTGTGTGTGTGTGTGTGTATATATATATATATATATATATATATATATATATATATATATATATATATATATATATTTATATATATATATATATTTATTTATAAAGATATATATATATATATATATATATATATATATATATATATATATATATATATATATATATATATATATATATATATATATATATATATATATATATATATATATATATATATATATATATATATATATATATATATATATATATATATATATATATATATATATATATTTATATATTTATATATTTATATATAAATAGATATATATATATATATATATATATATATATATATATATATATATATATAAATATATATATATATATATATATATATATATATTTATATATAAATAGATATATATATATATAGATATATATATATATATATATATATATATATATATATATATATATATATATATACATATATATATATATATATATATATATATATATATATATATATATATATATATATATATATATATACACACATATACATACACACAGAGCTCATAAAGTTAGAAAATCATTATTTTTATTTTATACTTATAAAAAATTAAATCTCAAAGAATATCGGTTTTCTCAGAAACCTTAGCATATATTAAAACGATCAATGATGATTACGTCTTGCCGTTCTGTAGATATGGGTTGTAGATCTCGCAATCCGCGTTAATTTCACATGTTAGCGTTTGATTGGGAGCTAAATGATTATTTTCTTTGATCCGAAGTCTTTTATTTGCTACTCTCAGTAAAGATTATCACTGGACTGAATCTGAAAAGATTTGAATGTTTATCAACAGTTGAATTTTATAACTGGCACGTTTCAGACGCCGACCTACCTACGTGAATACACGAAGAGAAACATTTTGACTGGTATTAACCGAACAAATGTGATGGGAAAAGAACTAACATATCATAATTATTGAATTCCATTCAAGGTTCTTTACTTTCATTTTAATTATTAATAAATTAATGATTTGTCAACAATAAAGTATGTAGTTTATTTATTGATTTAGCGTTTAATTTGTAGAACTCCATTTTAATTTATGTATTAATTTTTTAATCAAACACAGATTTTTTGAGTCTACTAAGTTGTATTTGATAAAAAAACACAAAAATAATATTGTGACAATTGTTTCATTTATTAATATTGTGACATTCGTTTGAAAATGCCATACTTAGGCAAAAAATATCAGTCATAATTCTTATAATTTGTATGAAAGGAAAATACAGTAATAATTTGACAGCCGTCTGCAACCGTAATCTAAATATAGAACCCAAGCGATATAAAATGTCTTCGATCAAAACTTAAAACATATTCCACGACTGAGAAATTTCAATTCTCAATCGCTTACATTGCCTCTGTAACGATAAATTTTCGTGCCAATTAGTTACTCACAAGTAGCAAATTAAAAAAAATATCAGTCATACTACCTATAATTTTAAAGTTTATGAAATGTACCATAAAGTATCAGCAAAAAGCATTCAAGGAAAAAACACAAATATAATTCAGCAATATATAAAGTGTCCTCGATCAAAATTCACCTCATATTCCTCTTATGAGAAATTTAAATTCTTAATCGCAAACATTGCCTATGTAACGATACATTTTCGTGCCAATTAGTTATTCACAAGTAGCAAATGTAAAGAAATATCAGTCATAATTCCTATAATTTTAAAGTTTATAAAATGTACCACAAAGTATTAGCAAAAAACATTCAAAGAAAAAACACAAATATAATTCAGCAATATATAAAGTGTCCTCGTTCAAAATTCACATCATATTCCTCTTTTGAGAAATTTCAATTTTGAATCGCTTACATTGCCTATGTAACGATACATTTTCGTGCCAATTAGTTACTCACAAGTAGCTTATGTAAAAAAATATCAGTCATACTACATATAATTTTAAAGTGTATGAAATGTACCATAAAGTATCAGCAAAAAGCATTCAAGGAAAAAACACAAATATAATTCAGCAATATATAAAGTGTCCTCGTTCAAAATTCACATCATATTCCCCTTTTGAGAAATTTCAATTTTCAATCGCTTACATTGCCTATGTAACGATACATTTTCGTGCCAATTAGTTACTCACAAGTAGCAAATGTAAAAAAAATATCTGTCATACTACCTATAATTTTAAAGTTTATAAAATGTACCACAAAGTATCAGCAAAAAACATTCAAGGAAAAAACACAAAAATAATTAAGCAATATATAAAGTGTCCTAATATCAAAATTCACATCATATGTCCTAGTATCAAAGTGTCATAGTGTCCTAGTATCAAAATTCACATCATATTCCTCTTATGAGAAATTTCAATTCTCAATCGCTCACATTGCCTCTGTAACGATCAATTTTCGTGCCAATGAGTAACTTACAAGTAGCAAATGTAAAGAAATATCAGTCATAATTCCTATAATTTTTATAAACGGCCATGACTAATCCCGAGCGTCTTGGAAATCAGTCTGCAGATTAAGATTTATTTATCTACGGAATGTTTGTTAAGTCCAGATTGTGGGTAAATATTTTGCACATTCCGGAGCTCACGTGCTCGGCTCGCCTTTTCCATTCACCCATAGGTCCGACACAATGAATGAACTAATTATTCGGTGAAAAAATTCGGTGGAATGTGTTACTGGCATTCTCTATTACACCTGTTATCTATTACACCTGTTATCGAACCCAGTTTTTTAATCGAAGTTAATAAATATATCGATTAGTTTATCTTTGAAATGAAACTGGTTTTTAACGCGCAGCAGCGATGTTTATTTTTATAGCGTACTATTATTTTTTTGAAGTTTGAATGAAACACTGATTTGTGTCTACTGAATTATGTTTTTTTTTTAAATACAAAAATCCATTTAACAATTATTTCACCTTGCTAGGGCATTCTCAAACTTATGTTCAAAAATTGATATTAGTTTCAGTTATCAAGGCGAAACAATTATTACATTTTTTTTTAAATAAATGAACAATTTAATAAACATCCGCACACCAATGGTGCATAGGGCACTGCGTCATATAAACGCAGTATTATCTAGATCATTTACACATAAAGGAAAGGTGATCCGCCCTCCGCTTCAGGTACCAGTCCAGGGTAATATTGAATAAATATTACAGTGAAAAAAAATCAGTTATATTTACATAACTCCCCTGGGAATCGAACCCGGGACCTCCAGAACGATAGCCGAGCGTGCTGACCATTACACTACGGAGGCGGAGTATACCCAGAGGTATAATACATGTACCGGCTGTAGATTTGAACGATTCCAGATCAACTTCTTTGTTTTCTTAGTACTTAATAATACGTATCACATAAATAAACATCTCTGGGTGCCAACACATAATATTATTATGAACGAAAAAAAGAGAAATTGATAAATTGGATAGTTCATCGGATTTGTTCGAGAAGAAAAATAAATACTGTAATAAATGGGGCGTGTTATCAGATGTCGAAAAACCGGCATACCGGTATACCGGTAAATTTAACAAAATTCTTTTACAGAATTATCGGTAAATGTATTTTTAATTATGTATTACTCCATGATCTAACACACAGAAATGTATTTAAAATATACCTAACATATACCCTTTTTGGTCAAACTTACTTTGATAAATATAACATAATAAAACAAAAAAACCCTTATACGCACCAAATGGTGCATAGGGCACTGCTTCATATAAACGCAGTGTTATCTTGATCGTTTACACATGAAGGAAAGGTGATCAGCCCTCCGCTTCAGGTACCAGTCCAGGGTAATATTAAATAAATATTACAGTGAAAAAATCACTTATATTTATTTTACCCCCCCTGGGAATCGAACCCAGGACCTCCAGAACGGTAGGCGAGCGTGCTGACCATTACACTACGGAGGCGGACAAATATAAACTATAAATATAAAATTAAATTAAACCTGCTTCCATTATCCATTAAAAATTAAGTTTTGTATAAAAGAGCTATTCATTAATGAATAATGAAGGTGGGTAAATTTGAAATATATCTCATCACACGGCCATATCGTGTTTGATTGCATGTCACATTGAATTTTCTTTCATATATTTTTATAAATAGGTACATATTGTAAAATATACCCTCGTCACGGAAAAACTCAGAGATATATATTTATGAATATGATTTTTAATTAAGAGTACCTATGTGTGTGATGAAATATAAATAAATATACTACCAATATAAATAAAAACTAAATGTTATAATCCTTTCATAATAAAAAAAAATAATCTAACGTAACTGACACTATGGCGTAATAAGGTAAATTCATCTCACCAATAGATGTCTCTAGTGAAGTTCTAATGATTTAAGAACAATGTTTCTAAATTGGTTCATAGAACTTCCAAGAATTTGAGTAGTGTGGTTGTCAATAATGGGTAGAATTGGTGAATGTTACACGTGTGTAAAGTGATAACTTAAACCAGCCTATGACGGTTGTCAGCCCCGTAAATGCCCAGACTTCCATATTCTTCTTCATCTTTTTATGAGATGTAAAAAATAATATGAAAAATAACTCCAGTAATTGGAGACAATCCAGATTTGTGAACAAGTATTTGGACACACTCAAAATGTTGTAATAAGGTAAAAATTTGACGTTAAAATTGACGTGAGTACAATTCCCAATTAAAAAAAATCATATTTTCATTAATTTAATCTCTCCACATTTTTCATGTCTTCCTTCTTTTCTTACATACAAAACTTTTCATATATGCAGATGTTGGGCGATTTTCCCTTCATATTTTTATTTGCAATTTCACCCTCCCAAAACAATTTTTATTTTATTTAATAAAGTGCCAAAAAAATCATATAAACGAGTAAAAATGAAGCTTTAATTGTTTGTTAACTCATTGTATTAATCAATATTGTAATAAAGTGCAAAATTTATACCGTTTATTATGTACATACGTAAGATGAAAGCAAAGGGGCGGTAACTACGCTCTACCTGCCCTAAAGGCCTTCATTTTAATACGCCTTTAAATGTTTCCATGACGCCGATTTAAGGGAGGCTCGAACCCTCTCGCTATTGGCCGCTCTTATCAGCGCCTCGCGCAGGCGTCGAGGCGCCTACATAAAGCCTTACCGGCGCCTCGACGCCTCAGTTGGCCTGCTACCATCGGCCCTCTCAAACAGGAACAAAATACTCAAAGCGCTCGCAATACAAACTTTCTTCAGTTTGCTGAAATTTCGCGTGTTTTCAATGTGATATAATTCTTTAAGTTTTTTATTAATTTTGAATTTTTTTGTTAATTTTTTTAATCAAGAGGATCGTGTTTTTGATTGTCATTTATGATATTACTTACTATCATCATTCCAGGGAACAGAATTTTTTATCTCTCGATAAAACTGGTATGTTAAAATGTTTCATATGTAACTAGATATTTTATGTTTGGTAATTGTAAAAATATGTTATCAAAATAGATTAAAAATATTTTCCGTAGGTACGTATTAAAACGTTTATTATAAGACTGACGTCAATAGTAACCGCGTTCATCTGATATTTGAGTTATGAGTAATAATTTGTTAGAACTTAATAATTCCTGACATTATGTAGATAGATAATTGTTGTGAAACAACTGTTGTATTGTAATACATATATACCATGTGAGGATATGTAATCTATTTCGCTTGCTGATGTCAACACCTAAAACTAAAAGTTTATTAAATTTATGAATACTTTAAAACATACATAACATGCATATTCATACATAATAAGTCAATATAGAGTAATATAAAGTCTGCGTAATCGGAGGGCATGTATGACTAGATGTATAGATGTGAAGGAGGCGAAGAGAGTATGTCGGGACAGAAGAGTGTGGCATCCTCTCTGCCTACCCCTGCGGGGAAACGGCGTGATGGTAGTAGTAGTAGTAGTATAAGTCAATATCAAATACATTATGCGAACTTAAGTATATAAGCTTTAAAAAACCCGTTTTTATTAAGTGATTTTTGTCTATATTCAATTTAATAAAATTCTTTTTTTTTATTAATACCTCAACATAGATGAAGAAGAATATGGAAGACTGGGTTCTTTTACAGGGTATACGACCTGTTGTAGGCTGGTTAAATGATCACTTTATGAACGTGAAACATTC